>NW_015505739.1:212467-263395 GCF_001515645.1 Sinocyclocheilus grahami
ATATGTTCATGGGAGCATGGCTGTACCTGCCATTGAGGTCTCGTCCCCCCCCCCCAGGGTTTATATAACCAAAATGATAACTGCATAATATTAAGTCTAGTTTGGTGCTGCAAGTATGAAAGCTTGTTTCCACTACAGGATTAAAAAAAATGCAAAAAAAGCCAAAAACAACATTTTATCTAAAAAAAAAAATCACAATTGTGAGATAAAAAGTCAGAATTCGCAATGATGTTTTTTGTTTTTTATTATGTGGTGGAAAAATTGCAAGATATCAACTCTTTGAGAAAAAAAGTCAGAATTGTGAGATGTGCATTACGTATCTCAATTGCAATTGCGTGAAAAAAAAGACAGAATTGTGAGACGTAAACTTCGAATTCTGAGAAAAAAATCAGAACTGTCAGATGTAAACTTCGAATTCTGAGAAGAAAAAGACCAAACTGTGAGATAAAAAGTCGTAATTGCGTTTTTTTTCTTTTTTATTCTGTGGTGGAAAGAAAAGATTTGGAAGATGTTAACTCAGAATGAAAAAAAAAGTGTCTGAATTGTGAGAGATAAAATCAGAATTCAGAGGAAAACGTTAAAATTGCGAGATGTAAACTTGTATTGCAACAACTCACAATTCTGCGGAAAAAAGACCAAATTGTAAGATGCAAGTTCACAATTGCGAGAGAAAAGTCAGAATTTGGAAATGTAAAAAAAAAAATTCCTTACATTTTTTTATTCTGTGGCAAAAAATAAAATTAAAAATGAATTGCAAGATGTAAACTCAAAACTGGAGACCAGATAGTGATTGAGATGACCAATCAAATCAAAGTAAACAGACTGTTCACAGGGTTGCCAAGTCCCCAGTTTTGTGCTGCTTTGGGTTGATTTCTCCCTGCTGGTTACAGCTTTTGACATATTGCATATAAATTATATGTGACTGAAATGCTTGTATTGGATTATTTTATATTCTACTAATGATAAAACTGCACAAAGATGGTACGTTTTGCATAGGAGGGCTACTCTGAGCTGTGTTTATGATCACTACAATTTCAATGTGACTGTAAAATATTTACGTACGGAGATATATTTTGAGTTTTGATATTTGGGATATGGCCACTTTGGGCTACTATTGTGCCATTTTTTTTTAGGCAGACCTAGCAACCCTGGTTCACTGAGGCTGCTGAGAGAGAATTCCGGAATGAGTTTCAGTTGACGGTTCTTTGACAGCTGTTTTTGCGATAAAAGACGACTGAAATAATAAGGTATGCAAATGAATGTGAATCTAATTTCTCTGTTTTGAACTGAAAGTATATCATTTACGTGATTGGGTGTAACGTACCTCGTAAGCAAGCTCAATTTTGTGGCCTCGGTCGGTATTTATAAAGCCCTGCGTATGGCTCTGGCTGCGTGGGAGGAGGGTATAATAATTTTAGCACGATTGTTGTGAATAATTGAGCATCAGCGGGTCTAATTTCGCCCCGACTTACTCTGAGGCCTCGCGTTTGTTGAAATGTACATTTTATGAGCGAGATTGCTTGGATTTTAAGATTTAAGTGAAATCAGGGTCTCACCGCACAGATACGACGGATTTTGAAGGGCCCCCTCAGGAACACGAGGTCTGTCAAGGGTGTCACCTCCGCCCTGTTTCCCAGCTGAGGGGAACGTGAAAGGGACCATTCTTGGCATCTCTGCCCGTTTCTAAAGTCCCTAAAAAGCAGAGGACTCTACCTTGTGTATTTTTCACTAATTGAAAAGCCTAATGAGCTCCCTGGAGCTCCATCCTATTACCGCACACTTAATTACAGCGCCAGCGGCGGCTCGCCAAGCCACAAATAAAGACGCAACGCGAGAAGTGAGAGGAAAAGAGAAGGCAGGGTTTGACCTGCTTTTTGTCGTTGTTTTGGGACTTTGCATTCCAGGAAGGAACAGATGTCGATTTTATTTTTTTTAAACCCGTGCTTATTTTTGGCAGACATTTGTGTTGCTTTGGCTCATCTGTTTATTTTCCAGTGCGGTTTGCCTAAATTCCACCTATTAAAGATTTAACTCTAATTCCTCTTATAGCAGGAGGGTTTCTCGAGAAGATTATGCTGCTATCATTTTGTGCTCTAGATGTTGTTTTTAGAGGAGTATTACAAAATCCCTGCATCTTGAGGTAGGCTAACATTGTGGCGTTTCCCACGAATACATTTGTGCAAAACAATGTAGCCTACTTGCTCCTTCACTTATTGGAAGAAATTCATCTTATTAGAATCTTATTAGGAAATTTCAGTTGTTAGAACTAATCACATTAGACATTAAGAGAGAATTGCTTTTGAAGAGTCAGTCAGCTGATTTGGTTACCAAAGAGAGTGGCTGGGACTGGAACAAAGCATGATGGGAGTGAAGAGCGGCCTGATGGAACGGCGAGGGCGGAGACAGGAGCGAGGCATGCAGGGAAGCCAAGGGGAGTGGCCGAGACAGAAGAGGCGGAGTTGACTGTCTGCCTGAGGCGCTGGTTGGCTGGTAGGAGGAGGAGGATGCTGAAGAGGATGATGATGATGATGAGGAGGAGGGTTTGGAGAGCAGAGGGAAGTGATGGTGGCGGTCGGGTTTGGTGGTGAGTGACAGTGGCTGGGCTTGCTCAGAGTGAGTGGGGGCGGGAGCGGCGGGCGAGGCCAGGGCTGCGGAGGGCGTGGCTGGAGAGTCCAGCATGCTGCCGTGAGAGGAGGCCGGGCTGTCAATCATCTTCTCCTGAGGGAGGTACTGCACACACGGCTTCTTATTCCGTGCCGAGAAATCTGAAAGAGGACGGAAATCACACAATATGAATGGCGAGGATTTCTAACCGTTCAGAGTTAATATATCTGCTAAACAACAGCAGAGATAAGACCAAATTTACCCAGAAACAGCGAGGTCATGATACACTCACAGAAACCTCAGCTGCCATTTTTTTAAATTATTATTTATTTTTTTTTCGATCCAGAGGTATTTTCAGGACAATTAAGCACATTTTCCCACCAAATTCTCGTTGATGCAATGCATCTGAAAATTTTAAAGTACACTTTTCACTTCATTGACTTCTATTCATACACCTTAATGCTAAAGACTGGAAATGCAAGTTCGCGCAAAGACGTTTCGCAATTCGCTACGTTCCAAAGTTCAAGTTTGGTGAACTTGAATCTGAAGAAAAGATTGATATGTCACGCGTGACCTCTTAGCTGAATTAAAAAAAAACTAAACTGCAATTCTTTTGGAAAAAGATTTTTTTTTGCATTTATAATTTCTTAATTGTTGAATTCGTTTTTTTAAAAAGGTGCCACAGAATGTGATTTTATACTTTTTTGTTGCAGTATCCTAAGAAATTTCACAAATTGTGAAAAGAAAATGCCAATTCCCATTATTCTGAATAATTCACATTTGATTCTCAATGTAACTTTAAAAAAAAAAAAAATGGAACTGAACTGAAATTTTTACATTTTTAAATTTCCCGCCATTGAATAATACAAAAAAAATCTTCAATTTTTAGAACTCCTAGACCAAATCAGATCTAATCAGATCATCTTCAGAACATGGCCGACAAATAATTATGGAATTCAAGCTGATTAGTCAAGCGTTAGCGTTCTCGAATCACACGCAAACGAAATTAACGAAGAACATGCCAAAATGGATGTGAGGCTATATCTCTGCAATGCTTTAGCGTATTTAAACCAAACTTGGTGTGTTATAATAATTATGACCTGAGGGTATCTGCACAGTTTCAGCACAGCACCTCCTAGTGGGCAGGAAGGTTTTTTTTTTTTTTTTTTGAGCGGTTGGGCTAAAAAACACAAGACTGCTCTCTTTAGATTTGATGCAGCATACCGTTTTTGCATTACAGTAATAAGAATCTGGTGGAAAATGTACTTAATTGTCATATTGTTTCCTTGATTTTGGGGTGAAATATGACCTAGACATGTTCTTCTTTGCAGCTTTAATGAGATTCACCTATACAATACTCAACACGAAATGGAAATGGCGTTGTGTTAATTTATTGACGTCACTGTACTCAAATGGTGGACGTAGTCGTAGATGAGATCACAATGAAGAGTAGGCTGACTTCTACAGTTCTGACACTGGCTGTCTAAGAGGACGTTCACACAGGACACGCTCTTGCTTTAAAAATAGAAGGCACACTAACATAGACCCGTCACAATAAACACTTAGCATGCTTATATCTCACTCCCACATTCATCAGATTGGTCCACTGTTTTAAACAGACACTGATTCACTGAACTGACATGGCCTCTCATTGCTAATGTCGCAAGACGATGAAAATACAGCAAGACGTGGTGCAACTGCCAAAGACGTCCATTTGTTGCATGTGTATGTAAACCAATGATTGAACAATAGAAGAAAAAAGACCGTATCCTGTGTGAACGGCCCCTAAGCCTGCAGACATACTGTACCTGCCTGTGCTAGCACTGGACCTCATAAGCTGCATGTTAGCAAGGAGGAGAGAGCGCGGTTAGAAATGGACAAGGCGAGAGAGAAAAGGCTGTGTGAGTGTGTGTGTGTGTCCTCACCCTCTGGTGTTGAGTCTGTCTTATTATCTCTCTTCCTCTTCTTCCGCTTGCCCTGAAGAGAAAAAAATACAGTGAGAGAAACAGAGGGCGAGAGAGATGGAACAAGAGTTAGAGCGATAAATACAGAATGAAGTAAAATAATAATACAGAATGGACAAACAAAAGAATCAAAGAAGTGCAGTTATACAATATAAAGAACATTTGGCACTTGCCATGAATAGGGTTTAAAATTAGGCCTAATATTTTTTGTAGTTTCTAATATTTCCCAAAAATCTAAGAAAAATATTTGTTTGATGTTTCTTTTCTTTTAATTAAAAATCCTTTTTTTCCTACAAGGATCAATATACAACAGATTTTCAAAATGATGACATACGATTTAAGATGAAGATCTGTAAGACCAATAACTATTCTTACGTGATGGTGTATAGATTTTTGATACATTATAAAAAAATCACGGGATTTGTTACTCTACTGCTTTACAAAAACAGCAAGTGAAACCCAACTGTACCGTATTGATGGAAAGTGCCGTTTGACAGCATACAAATGTGAGCGTAAGGCTGTGTGCTGAAATGTCAGACTCACATAGTTATCTCGCGCGGACCAGCCAGGGTAGAGTTGAGAGTGCAGCTGCCTCTCTTTCCTGGCCAGCTCGTAGTATTTGGCCTGTTCCTCTCGTGATAGAGAATGCCACTGCAAACACATACACCACAGTCAGCCAAAGGCCAATCTCACACACACATATATATATACTGTACATACACACACACCATTTACACAACACACGTACCAGTGTGACTGCACACCCATGCACTGTATGTATATGCAACAAACGTGCAAAAATAGTTACACACTAATGTTCAAAGATATTTGAATGTTTCTGAAAGTCTCTTATACTCGCCAAGGCTGCATTTATATTTGACCAAAAATACAATAACAGTAATATTGTGAAATATTACTACAATTTAAAACAACTGTTTTCTATTTGAATATATATTCCAATGAAATGTGATCAAAGCTGAATTTTCAGCATCATTACTCCAATCTTCAGTGTCACATGATCCTTCAGAAATCATAATATGCTGATTTGCTGCTCAAGAAACATTGATTATTATCAATGTTGAAAACAGGTGTGCTGCTTCATATTTTTGTGGAAACTGTGATACACACATATATATATAATTTTTATTCGTCATTTTGTGTTGTAAGAATAAGGTCCAAGGTTAAGAATTAAGACTTAAATATAAAATGTTTTTCTCTATTTAACAACATTACAACAGTGAAAGACGACTTCCCTTACTGATCACGTCTCTTGCGCGGCGGGATGTTGGACTCATGAAAAATAATCAATCACGTTGTTTGTATTCACCAAAACTGATTTACTGAAGTGAAAACACGGACAGAATTGGCGTTAGTGCGAGCGGCGCTTGCTGTGAGGCGGGAGCGACCAGCCGGCAGAGGTTATGAACAGAACAGTTATGTTCACGATTTCTGCTTTACTTAATGTATACTGCATGAGGGGGCTGTGATTGGATGATGACAGGTGTCGGTGATCATTCTCAAGTGATCAGCACTGCTGCTGTTGTATCAGTCAGTGGTTAGATCAGCGTAGCAGGCAAAAAACGGGACAAGGGAGGTCACGTACGGGACAAATCAATTAGGCCCAAAATAAGGGACGGTTGGCAACCCTAGCTGAAAACACCATTTATGTATGCGTACTTCAGTATGCAGTAGATAAAATGGCGCCACTCAAGAGACATGCAGGAACAAGCAGATTATTTATATAGCCGTCTCTTTGCGCATAAATATTCACAGACACATATATCTACTTTTGATTTATCCATCCATCAGATTGCGCGTTTTACTTGACATCCTCGCTATACTGTAAATGTCATGTTCACGACTGCACCGGGATTCTCTCTGCATCACGGAAATCATACTTAACTTGTTATTAATGCGACACACCTTCTTCTGCACAGAGGGATGGTGTCCGCGAATATGAGCGAAGATGTTGGATGTATTGCTTGCTTTTGCAGCCACTTTGCGTCCACGTCTTTTGCAAATTGGATCCGTCCTCAAGGACAACCCTGCGTTCGTTTTTTTTTTAAATATCCGAAGTATTCCCATACTGCAGATTTGTACTTTTTTTTCGGCGGGGATGGAGATTAGATATTATCTCCGTCTCTATCATTTTCTCCGCTGCACGTGCATGTAAGCAGCCAAGTGAATGCAGAGTGAAGCAGCCGAGCGGAAATAAGTTGCATATGCACGGGTGAGATTTATTTTCATAAATTTTTTTTTTTAAACCGTAGATATGCAAATGTTTATGGTATGATAACCGTGCATGGTCAAACCTTGATAAACCGTCATACCGATATACGGTTAAAACCCTATATATATATATATATATAAAATCGGCAATATATATACAGTGGGTACGGAAAGTATTCAGACCCCCTTAAATGTTTCACTCTTTGTTATATTGCAGCCATTTGCTAAAATCATTTAAGTTATTTTTTTTCCCTCATTAATGTACACACAGCACCCCATATTGACAGAAAAACACAGAATTGTTGACATTTTTGCAGATTTATTAAAAAACATTTAAGGAACCAATAGCACAACGGCTGATTTACAGGCGAGTAGGCGATATGTTGATGTTGTGGGACACATTAGCGTTTACACAACAAATGTATGTTTTCGACTACATCCAAAGTTTGGATCACATTTACCCCAGCATTTGTTTCGGACCACTCAAGATGGGTGTTCATACGAGGACTAAATGATTTACTCACCCTGCGGCCGAGAATCTGGTTGATGGCGGCGCTTTCTTTCAGCGTGCATTCGGCCACCACTTTGGCCCTCATCTCTTTCATATAGAGCATGAAGGCGTTTAGGGGCTTCTTTATGTGAGGTTTTTTGTCCTCCTCCTTCTTAGTCGAGACTGGAGACTTTCTGCAAACACACAAGTAATAAAACAGGATACCTGTCAGTTTCCAAAAAGCTGTAAGAAAGCATTAACAGGAGGGAAGTGTGTTGTATGCGTGTGCTTACGTATTAGCTGCTGGGCTGAGTTCTCCATTGGGCTCTTGTTTAATAGCCGCCGAGACGATGGCTGGGTGAGGGATGCCTGTCTGATGAAGGCCGTGATGATGATGAGGAACGATATGAGGAGAAAAGTGACTGGACACCAAACTGCAAAGAAAGAAAATGGCAAATAAGCATTACTGCCTTCTGAATCCAAGAAAACAAATCTTCGCCCTCCCATCTTACAGGATTTTGGACTTTGCTAGACTTGAATCTTCATTTCCTACGTGAGCACCAAGGCTCAATGTGTGCGAACCACTAAACCATCACTCCGACTATATTTACACCGGCTCATCTTGCACACCTTGACCTTTAACCCTTAAAGGGACAGTTCACCCAAAAATCTGTCAAATGTCTGACGCACGTCAAAGACGGACACAGAATAGAAGAAATAGTTGAATTAAGCCGTTATTTTTGTTTTTGTGCAGTTGAACCACTGAAGTCACATGGACTATTTTAACGATGTCCTGACTACCTTTCTGGGTCTTGAACGTGTCAGTTGTGTTGTTGTCTATGAATGGTCAGAAAGCTCTCGGATTTCATCAAAAATATCTTCATTTGTGTTCCGAAGATGAACGAAGGTCTTACGGGTTTGGAACAACAAGTGGGTGAGTAATTAATGACAGAATTACTATGACTCAAACATCCCATAATAACACTCAAAACTCAATGATAGGTCTTAAAGAATGACCCAAAAATGAGTTATTATTTACTCACCCTCAACCTGTATAAGTTTGTTTCTTCCGTAGCACATAAAATAAGATATTTTGTTGAATGTTGGTAACCGAACCTTCGCTGGTACCATTGACTTTTATAGCATGGAAACGAATACTATGGAAGTCCAGACCAGAAACTGTTTGGTTACCAACATTGTTCAAAACATTTCTTCTGTTTTTAGCAGACGAAGGAGACAACCTGAGGGTGAGTAAATGACAGAATTTTCATTTTTGGGTGAACTATGCTGTGTCTAGACTAAAGCACACTCATATTTCTATTCATATGTCATATTCAGTCCAAATAAAGTACCAGCTGAAAAGCTCCTTTATCCTCTCCTGTTACAGGTGAAGTACGGGGTTACTGTGGTAACACAAAAAGCGCGACACTCCAGACCAAAATTCCAAGGAAACCACTTCCTACAACCGGCTGAATGGGACACGGTTCTGATCCCAGCGCCTAGGGCTTCTTACTGAGGTGAACGCACAATGAAGGCCTGTCATCAGCCAGAACCAGAAAAAGTGACCAGTGTTCCCCCCCCTTCCTCTTGGTCTCTTTTATTAAATGAAAAAAAAAACCCTCTTAATTTCAGTTGGCATAGGCACAAGGATACCAAGAAGAGACTTCATTAAGACTTCATTCGCATGAGCTTCTGCAGACTAAAAGCAGTCTCACCTCAAAAGGAGAATTTAGACTGAAATTATGAATTTCAGTAGAAATCCATGTGATTGTGTGGGTTTGAAAGCGATTTCTGTGTGATCTGTGCTTCATATATTTCTACACTATTGGCAATATACAATGGATCTTTTTTGCTTGTCAAATTTCAGTAATGGTAAATCATATGGCTGTCAGCAGATATTGCTTTTCAATTCAGGACCAAATGGAAGGAGGGGTCAAATCAAACACTCGATACGTCTATTCTCAAAGTAACTACAGAAAGTGTAGTCCTTCTGTATCACACAAATACCAATGGAGAAATGAGCAGGGCTGGGCTTGCACTCGCTTGTACTGACAATGGTTGTAAAGGTCTGGAGGAGGACAGACTATTGATCACTATCAACTCTGTATGAATAATTCAAGAATACCTAACACACACACACACACACACACAACACAACACAACAAGAGAAGCTCAGTACAAATCATTCTTATTTAATCCAGTGCTACCACTAAACAAAGAGCAGTTCTTGTTGATTCAGATCTATTTCATCTTGAGTGTGTACAATTGTGAAATAAACTCTTCCAAGCATGTTTCTTGGTTTGGAAACAGCAGAGTTAAATGGTGCAGCTGAAGTACAGAGGTATAATGGAAGACTACAGTAAATGTTAAAAGAAGAATCCCCTGTTAAGGTTACACAACCATCCAAAATAGGTATAAATAAAAAAAAACATGGATTACGGCAGATGTAATAATTAACATACTGCATTTCTCACAACACTTAAAAATAAAACTACAGATTCCTTCATTCAACAAACTAGCAAACAAAAATTAAATGGTTATTCTTTATTTTTAGGTGACATTGTTACAGTGTAATTACACAAATAAGTACTAATATTAATGACGTAAATGTACTTACTATAAGGATAAGGTTAGGGTTTGTTTTAGGGTTACTTGCATGTAATTATGCATAATTTATTGTTACTATAATAGTAAGTACATGTAACGTGTAACAAGGAAACCGTAAAATAAAGTGTAACAATTTTGTAAACTCCTTCACAAAACTTTAACTGTCTGTTTGGTTTTTTTTTGTGAACTCGCCGCATGTATTTTCTAAACGCATGTTATTAATCTTACTGTAAACGATTAACCTGCACTTATCTTTTATTTATTGGACCTTGTAATATAACTATTTTGTCCAGCCAACTTACTTTATCAACCTCTGTTTTTGTATGAAATGTCTACAATCTCAATCTCAAATTAAAATACATCAACAAACTCTGTGAAAAGAGTCCATGCGTTATGGGAGAATCAATCTGCAAAACACAACTCACCTGGACATGGATGCGTTCATGGCAAGAGCTGGGTAAGGGTGACGGAAACCCCCCGCGGTGATGGGATACATGGGTTGACCCTGCCTGAGATGCACAGAGAGAGAGAGAGAGAGAGAGAGTGAATCAGAGAGACTCCGTATGAATCAGGGTGTGAGGATAGTATCTATTAAGATTGTGGGATACTCACTGTGGGACGAGCCACCCTAATGGGTGAGGGATCTGCCCCATGGCCCCAGGGGACAGGGGGTAGTAGGGGGACAGCTCTGAGGGGTGAGGGGTCCGAGGAATACCTGAACCAGTGGTACACAGTCAGTCACGACGGAGGACAAAAATGTGAAAATGAAAAATTCACTTAAAATGCATTTCAGTTAAAAATGTGTAAGTAGAGTGTGCAGTACCTGTCTTTGGGTCCAGGATCTCCGGCGAGAGGTGGGCTGGAGGAGTTCCTGGAGAAAAGTGTTCATTGCTGTAGGTGATGAGGGGGGTCAGGGGGTGCATGTGAGCATGCTGGACCACCGGGACCTTATTAGACTGAAAGAAAGAACGAGAGCGGGTCAGGTCCAGACTCAAAAGATAGGAAATCAAAATGGACCCATTTTTATCAGCATTATTTGCAAGCTTAAGAAATACTATTGCTTCCACGTAGAGTTAGTGAGTTGAACAGTTTGAAATGGCAATAATTATAGCAAATAATTCAAAACTAAGTAATTCTATGGAGTGCAAAAGTAGAGGTCAACCGATGTATCGGTTTTGCCGATTAATCGGCACCGATAGTTGATTGCTGGAACTATAGGTTATCGGCAAAAATCAATGCCGATAGTTAGACACGTGATACTGCACGCTGAACAGAGCGGGAAACTACAGACGCGGATTTAAATGCAGCCAATAGAAAATCCTGTCGCGCCACAGAGCGCAATTCACATAGTTTTCCATTACAATAACATTATATTTGTCCTGAATCGTTGTTAATGTACATAATGAATTGTGTATTGTCAGCGAAACGTTTGTCTTTCTGTGGCTCTAATAAAGTCTGTATGCTTCATTTATAGAGCTATAATATCGATCGCACTTTCTCTTACTGTTTGGTCTGTTTTTTAAACACCGAACTTCAAACTCATCTATGCCACATTGTTCATTCTTGAAGTAAACTTGTGTCCATTTGGTGATTAAATAAACTGTTTTAGACCACTCCTAGAGTTGAAGGTGACGCGTCCGGAGTGTGTGCGATACTGGTGAGTTCTCCTAGACTCAGCGCTGCACTTTTATGTTGATTAGATAATCATCAAGTGTTCAAGAATAGAAGCAGTTAAAGTGTGAGAATATAGATACAATATCCATATGTATATAATTTTAATGTTATGGCCTTTGTGTATATATTTAAAGATGTGCATCTTTAAGCATGACTGTTGAAATGAAATGGTAACACTTTAAAATAAAGAGTCCATTTGTAACATTAAGATTAATGATAGCTGTATAAGTATTGTTCCTTGTTAGAGTGTGTTAATTTCAACATTTACTATTGTTATTATTATTACTACTACTATTAGTATGGTTCAGTACAGTTTTTTTAGTAAAGCACTATTTTAGTTTTTGTTCACTATCCATTTGGTCGGTATCGGCCAGTGTGGTCCAACCTAGCCATCGATATCGGCAAAATCCACTATCGGTCGACCTCTATGCAAAAGGGGGAAGTTGTGGCCTAATGGTTAGAGAGTCGGACTCGTAACCTAAAGGTTGTGGGTTCGAGTCTCGTACCGGCAGGGATTGTAGGTGGGGGGAGTGAATAACCAGCGCTCTCTCCCACCTTCAATACCACGACTGAGGTGCCCTTGAGCAAGGCACCGAACCCCCAACTGCTCCCCGGGCGCTGCAGCATAAATGGCTGCCCACTGCTCCGGGTGTGTGTTCACGGTTTGTGAGTGTGTGTTCACTGCTGTGTGTGTGCACTTAGGATGGGTTAAATGCAGAGCACTAATTCCTAGTATGGGTAACCATACTTGGCCACATGTCACTTCACTCACTTCACTTTCACTTTAAAAAAAAGTGCCTGTCCACTTGTTTTTTTTGTCTTGGTTCCAGAAGTACTTTTCCCATTCATTTTTCCCATAGGGATTTAAAAAAAAAAAGTATTCTTTCAAGAGTTATAAGCCATGAACCAAACCATCCAGGTACAAGGTCAATCACAACACCACAAACTTTTATTTGAAACAAAAAAAAATTATATATCTGGAGATTTCTTTGCAGAATCATGGGAAATGTAGTTTTTCTACCAGGAATTCTGATGTTAAACACTATTATTTAAAAAAGTATTTAATAATGTGGGCTGATAGTCTAAAAAAAAGAGCATATACCATTGATTAACAATGTCGTAGCTCATAGTATGTCTGTATTTAATGATTTATACATTTTTCTAAATCAGTTCTCCTACGGAGAAACTTAATGGTATTTTTATCTCCAGAATCCGACTCTTACACTATTTCACATTTGATTATTTTTGCTTTTTTTACATATAAATGTATATCTTCTTTTGTTTTTAGGCTATTTGCTTTATAGCTTGTAATGAGCTTCTTTGCTCTCTATTTTACTACCGACTATTTACTTGTCTTGAATAACTGAGAATCTGAAGTAGATACTTGAACAAGACTTAATTGAGAAATACTTGAAAGACACTTGCCATTGTTTTAATTTAATTAATTGTGCTGTGTGTTTAGCAGATTAATTGTGTCAGCTGTAAAACCACACTGGTTCTTGTGTAAAAAATGGTTGTTTATGTATGAGAGGATATATAAATGATGAAATATATCAGTATGTATGTGTGAAGCGCATGAAGCAATCTGGCCGTGCTCCAAAGAATGCTGGGAGAGCTCAGCCTCACACCCAATGCCACACCAAAGCCCTGTGTAAACAGCATGTACTTCACTACACTCACTCACTCAACACAACACGACACAGTACCCATCAGTAGTGCATGATGCACACGTACTGCATGTCATTATGACACTCAGTTAGTGTAATGAAACCCGAATCTTCATGAATAACTGCAGTTGCACAAACTAGTTCACATTTGTCTGTTTGTTAGCAGAAGCGAGCGAGAGATGTTGTGGTTCGGGCAGCACATCTGTAGGACTGAGGAATAACTGCATCAATATTTCATCATCCTGAAAACATTGCTGAAACCACAGCGATGTGATTCTGGAGTTTGGGCGTGAGCAGAACTGCTTTATAAGGTGAGGAAAGAAAATATAGACCATCTCACTCGTCACTCCACAACCTTTATTTCCATGACAATCCGGTGGCCAAAATAACGTCGAATATTGTCAAAATAGTACAACATTTTGGTGTTGCACAGAAAAACTACTTTATTAAACGTTGTTTATTTTTTTTAAAGTACAATGTGATTTTTTTTCAGTGTTACAACACTGATATCCCTGTGTGATATGGAGAGATAACCAAGCGAGCCAATTTTTCCTAAAAAAAATAAAAAAAAAAATAAAACTAAGGAACACCAATATTGAAGTTGATCATTATTTTATATTATTATTTCATAGCCTAAAACTAATAAAACGGTCGGTTTTAATATCTAAAATATTGTGGAAAATATAAAACCAATTAGAAATAAAATGAATTGTTAATTTTGACAACATTAAATGAACAAATGGTTAAAATGATTTAAAATAAGAAAAACAAGCATTAAAATAAAATACAATAAAATGAAATCTCATTTTATTTTTAAAATCTCAGTTGTCAACTCCACGGTTTTGAAAAACCTGAATATATGAGGAAGCCTCATTTCAAAAGTGTGATTTGTAGGCCTGGAAAAGTCATAAATTAATACAATCTTAAAACCCCATCTGCATTTTTATAATATACAATATTAACATAATTTTTTCTAGTTATGCCCAGCTTTAAATTACTTCATTTGGAAAAAATTGCAAGCAAAAAAATATTTGAAAAATTCTTATCCTTAAACCTGATCCAGTAAACCTTAAACAACTGGAAAAATCATAGGGCCCTTTGATTATTGTTGTACACAGTGGAAGTCAAAAATGTTGAACTGAGTGTGCAAAAAAATGCTAAAATGAGTATGCACAATTATACAATATTGGCCAATATTCTTTATTGTACCAGATAATAAATTAAACACGACACATTTAAAAGTCGCAAATGCATTTGACTTAACAACATGCTTTTGAATGCAACACTGTTCAATAAAAGACTTCAATGGTTGATAAAAAGTTTATACGACAGGTGTTTGGAAGAGAGACGGTGTAAAATAAGAGACACTGGTTAAGTCTGCGGAAAAGGAAGGTAGAGAAAGCTATTTGAAAACAAGCTCTTTTCTTTCGAACAAGTTGATCAATGTACTATAAGTCCACAAATGTGTCTTAAATGTCTTAATTTCATGTCTAATATCTTTTTTTCTGACGTCTTGATCAAAATCCTGTCAACAGGGGGCAGACTACAGTGGTGACGGTCAATCTGTGGCACTGAAAGACCCAACAGCTTGTCAACTATTTCCACTGCCAGCCACTGCCAAGTTGAGGGCACTTTGTTATTCACTATCTACAGGGCACTAGTGTGAGAGTACGTGAAAAATCAGAGCTGCAGAAAGGAAAGCTAAACGGTGTTAGTGTGGGACTGGAGCTGGCGGAGGGCTGTGGCGGTCTGGCCAAGAGGGCACGGCTCTGCTGGGCCGGGCAGAGGAGAGCGGCCTGCTGTTGGCAGTGGAGCCTGTGTTCAAGTCGGGAGGAGGATTTCGCTCAGCCAAACATGATTCTCAATCCTTCACATCAGAGATAAATTACTAGGCAAACAGCCCCTGGGTACAAGAGTAACCAACAAACCAAACAACCTCCTGAGTCCTGTGTGTGTGTGCTGCTCTCTACTTTCCAGTGGGAGGTTCTGAGTCTTTGAGGAGTCTTTCAAAAAAGGAGGAAAGAAAAAAAGGACAGAAAAAGAAAAGAAGGAAAAAAGGAGAATGCATGGCATGCTGGGATAGCTGAGCCTTGTTTGTCACTAAGGCAGGAAGCGGATGTAAGAGTGGGCAGAACATGATATCAGCATTTAGAGGGACACACACACACACAAGCAAAGACACAAAAAGCTTAGGTAGACTCTTAGTATTTTTTAGTATTACAGCAGCTACACACACACACAGAAATACAGATACAGATATAACAAACACACATAACATAACAGCATAATTACTGAAATTGAATGACCTCTAATTTTAAACGATATTCACTAGAAAAACAAAAATGAAAAACAAACAAAAATATCTACAGATTAATAAATATCCAATAGATTCTGGAATTATTATTTTCAGTGATTTTCCGATGGGAAAATGAGGCAGATTCGAACCTGCACTGCCAGCATCAGCATCACGGCTCAATGTTTTAATAAAAATAAATTATAAAAAAATTTGTGAATGACCTCTGTTCTTCAAATCCTATGAAATCAGTTTAATTTGTTGCCAAATTATGTTTATTTAATTAAAATCATGAAATGTATACAATTTAACAACAATTTATTAAAAGTTTAAAAATATATATTTTATATATAATATTATTTTATAATATATTATATAGTAGGGCTGGGTAAAAAATATTGTTCTACAGTGTGGTAGAGCTGATCATCTGCTCCACATTAATACCAGCTTCAGCACAAAATAAACATGACTAAACATCCGATGGTAAGTTAAAAGAAAGAGTACAACTTTACAATCCATATCCTGTCTCATGTAATCGCTCAATCTGTGTTTCAGCCGCACAAAGACGTCAATATAACGGCTTGTAAACAATTCATGTAACATCACATTTACCTCAGAAAAACATATTCAGTGACCATAAACTCGTTAGTCAGCCAAAAAAATTAAATTTGCTAAATATATGCACCATATAACATTCATTATAATTTTTTACTGTTCTTTAATGTTTTATTTAATGTTTGAATAAATCTGTCCAAGTTTTTATGACAGCCACTATTTAAATGTGTATATAAAAAAATAAACAAACTGAAGTAATTGTAACTTAGTTATTAAGAAGAACACTTCATTAAGTGCAATTTAAGCAGCTGTACAGCACAAATCAGTCCATTTTAACCTTCAATATTATGGTAATGTAGTACAAACTGACTCTCATGTATATTTTACAGCATTAGTGGAGAGATTTTTTTTTCCTTGAGAAAATTTGGCATGTACTGTACCTGATATATATCCAAAATAATAGATATTGAATGGAATCTAATCGAATCGTGAAATTTGTGTCAAAACCCAGCCCTATTATATAGGCCCTATGAAATATGTTTTATTTATTCTTTACTTCCACTTTATTTTTTTAACAAATTCTGAGTTTTCCACTTGATTTTTTTTTTTTTTTACTTTAATTTGAATGGTTTAAATAAATTTTAATGATCAGAAAGAATGTCTAATCAACTGAATTCATAAATGAAATGTTTTGCTCTTCACAGAAATTCTGTTTTGTATTTAATTTTTTTCTAGTAATCAAAAGACATAAGAAATTAACAATTAAATTAATACAAATTAAATCTTATCTTTTTTTGGCATACAAAGTGTTACACAACAAATGTGTACTGTTCAAATTAAAACACGAAAGAAAATATATACATTAGATGCTACTGACATCTCAGTGTCTTTTTTGTGCATGGGACTCTGGTTGTTTAGTGCCTTATGCAACAAATCTCAAAAGTTTGAGAGAAAATGAGTGAGAAAAACAGAGGATCATGGAAATGTACGGCTGTTCCTTACTTCAAGAGCCACAATTCTCCACTGTGTTGTACTGAAAAACTCCCACACAATCGGTGGTTGGTTGTGTACAATATGGATCCCAAGCCACAAAGCTTTCCCATCTGAGGCCTCGTCGCTAGGCTAACTTAAACAACTGGCCTAGCTTATCACATGCTGACACACAGTAAAACAGTGAGGGCTCCGTTGCATTCACACACACACACACACACACACACACACACACACACAAGGTGGTGCAGCAGAATATCAAGCAAACCTTTCTCCTGAATTATTGAACATTCTGGAGTGAACAGAATAACACATTAGCATAGCGACCTTATGGGCTCAATCTGACAAAGCTCAGCATGCGAGTGTGTTTGTGGGAGGACATGGGATTGGGAATGAAATAAAGGATGAATACTAACAGCGGATTGTCCTGTTTGTTTAATCCAGCTCTGTTGTTTTGTACAACTGTTAGAATTTGGAGGTCAAATGTAAAATGTTCCACTTTAATCGACTGAGATTGTAAAGGGTGAACATACCATGCTGGATGAACAGAATCAGGAAATGATGCACGATGTTGCCTGTCTGAGCACCACAACACCTCAGATCAAAAGAAAAAAATTTGCTAATTGTGAGTTTAAAATCAGAATAAGTCTCATTATGAGATAACGTCACAATTACGAAAAATGAAAAACAAAAGTTGCTTTTACAAGAAAATGTGATTTTTTTTCTTGCAACATTTTCCTGTAATTGTAACTCGTGTCACTGAATATCTCTCATAACTGTAGTTTCTTGTAATTGTACTTGTAAATTGCAATTGCAAGAAATAGTTACAATTCAGAGAAAAAGTTGCAACGGAGATAAGTGGCATTTATGAAAAAAAGTTGCATTCCAGAGGAAATACTGCAAATGAGATAAGAAGCAATTATGAGAAATAAACTTGCAATTCTGATAAAAAGCCGCAAGTGTGATATGAGGTACAAATTATGAGAAATTGTTTGCATTTCCGAAAAGTTGTTGCAACTGTGCGATAAAAAAAATATATAAAAAAGTCGCAATTTTAAGGTAACAATTAAAAGAAATTGTTGCAATTCTGATGTTGCAACTGTCAGATATAAAGTAGCAATTATGAGAAATAGTCACAATTACAAAAAAAAGTCGCAGCTGAGATATGAAGTTGCAATTATGAGAAAAAACTTACAACTTAAAGAGGAAAAGTTTCAACAGAGAGATGAGGTAGCAACTGTGAGAAATAGTTGCAGTTTTGATAAAAAGTTGCAACTGTGCGATATAAAGTAGCAATTATGAGAAAAAGTTGCAATTAAGAGATATAAGGTATTGATTATGAGAAATGTTTGCAATTTCGATAAAAAGTCGCAACTTGAGAAATGAGATAATTGTGAGAAAAAGCTGCAATTACAAGGAAAAAGTTGCAACTACAAAAATACCTTACAACTATATAATTTATTTTGTTTTATTTATTTATTTATTTTAGCCGAAGCAAACATGAGCTTCCATATATTGGGCTTCCAGTTGCGACAATGTTATATTCTAATGTGGGATTTTATTGGCTGAAATATATACAATTTAATAAGCTATTTAATAATTTAATAAGCTATTCTTATTGGCCGAGTAAGTTAACAATTTCAATAATAAAAAGACATCTAATGATCAACCTACGGTCAACACATTAGCACTGATCTCCATCTTTAGTATAACACATGTGATATTTTTCAGGTACGCTGTGGTCACCTGTTGTTTGGTGATAGTTTTCGCTCCCCGCAGGTCATATTCACGGCGCCATTCTCCTCCATAAATAAAAAACCTTAAATAAAGACACACCTGAGCTCACCCTTCAGTCACCCTCTTCACACCCTGATGCAAATTCCCCTCATCGAGTCTGACATTCAATATCAGATGTTTTCTCAAACAATCCTCCAGCCAACGCCAAGGTTAAGCAAATCCCTTCACTCCAGCTGTCGGCCGTAAAAAGGGCCAGAGAAGGGCATCCGGGCGGAGGAACGCCACAGGAAGGAAGACTGCGCTCTCATCAAATCCTCAATACTCGTTGTTCAAGTACAGCTAATTTGATTGATTTTCTGCTGATCCCGTAATGCGAGTGCATGCATTTTATAACATTATATTAAGCAAATACAATAAAGGCCTCATGGCCAGGCTGGGTGGTGAGACAAGGCTCTCTGTGTTTTTTAAGGGCAATCTCATGGTGTGCTTGGAGGTTAGAGAGAGTTCAGGGGTTACTGTGACAAAGCGAGTCTGAGCCAGATAGAGGAGACTGAAAGAAACACACACACACACACACACACACACACACACACACACACACCCACACACACACACACACACACACACACACACACACAACTGAATGCCCTCTGGCTGCCAAAGACTCAATGATGACATTGTCAGTCATCCGTCTGTATTTATTATGTCACAATTTATTATGTCTCCCTGTCACAGGGAGATTTCAGACTGAGTAAGAGCAACAAATCAGTCATTAAAACCACTAATAGCTGCTAAGTAGCTGAACTGTTCTTTAAAGGCTGGGAATAATGGCAATGCTTTTATAATGTATTGTATATGTATATGTATATATAATGTATATAATGTAACCTAATCATATTTATTGTCAGATTAAGGAAAAATCTAATTGTTTACAATGTCATGAGACTCTGATTCACAAATTTTCATGTACCCCAAAAAGTATTTGGACATGAACGGCACACTTCAATTATAATATCAACAAATGAAAAAAAAAACAAAAACAAAAAAAAACACTATTAAGCAAAACTTTTCACAAAGATTTTAAGTAAAAAAAAAAAAAAAACTAAGAAGAAAAGTGACTGCAATGAAATGTAATTTAGACTATTTAAAGAGTAACTAGGGCTGCACGATAAATTGAAATGGAATCGAAATCGCGATTAGACAGAAGCTGCGATTGTCATGCGTATCTTTCAGTGAAGCACGGTTCTGTGATCAGCAGTAAATCTCCATCCAAAGGCCAGAGGGCGCTCTCACGCTAAAACTCCAAATACACCTCGCAGAAGAAATCCAGAAAATGCCTATCGCTGCAGCTGAATAAACAGAAGATTGAACTGCTTTCATTGATTCAGCGTGACTAATAAACACACGACTACGGCAATATACGGTTTATCTGAGTTCTTATTATTATAATTTTCATTAAAATAAAGTATATTTATAATGCAATGCCTTTATCACTGCTTAAATACTATGAAATATGTTGTGTGCCTTATTCTGTGTAAGAAGCCACATCATCTCACAGAAGGATTTATTTCAAACACTCGACTGACGTTATGAAGTGAGTTTGTGAAAACGTGTTATTAAATGTGAAAAATATGATTTTTTTGCATAACTTGTCAGTGAACTACGGCTCTGTGTAGTAAATGCTGCTCCATCTGAAAGCACGTGATGATGATTTCCTGCTTATTACAGAAAACGCATTATTATCAAAAAAGAGCATGACAATCGCATTCGATTAATCGTGCAGCCCTAAGAGTAACCCAAGTAAAAACTTTTCCAAATGCTTTGGCTTTATAAAATCCATTACGTCTATTATAATCCATAAATTGGTTAATCCAAATAAAAAAATAACCATTTTTATTTCATTCATTTTATAATTTCCCACTATTTATATTCTTATCTTTTACAATAAATGTGGATTATCCACTTTGTTTGTTAATTAAAAAAAATATATATTTGACATTAAACAACACTTTTCTGTTCTTAAATTCAATGTGAATTATACCTTTTGTAATGTTTATTAATGATTTTTTTTACAATAAGTTAATTTTGTCATTAAACACTTTTCTATTCTTAAATCCCATGTAAACTATACATTTTATAATGTTTGTTAATTTTTTTTTTTTACAATAAATTTTACATTAAACCTAACACTTTTCTATTCTCAAATTCAGTGTGTATTATCCACTATACAATGTCTGTTAATTTTTTACAATACATTTTACATTAAACCACTTCTATTCTTAAATTCAATATGAATTTTACATTTTATAATGTCTGTTAATTTTTTACAAAAAATTTGTCATTAAACAGTACTTTTCTGTTCTTAAATTCCATGCAAATTATACATTTTATAGTGTTCATTTTATTACAATAAATTTGACATTAAACAACACTTTTTATTCTTAAATTCAGTGTGGATTATCTATTGTATAATGTTTGTTAATGATTTCTTTCAATAAATTTGACATTAAACAATACTTTTTTTATTCTTAATTTCAGTGTGGATTATCTATTGTATAATGTTTGTTAATGATTTCTTACAATAAATTTGACATTAAACAATACTGATTAATCACGTATTAGATGTTTAAAGTTTGATGATCATATCTGCGTGCAGAAAAGTCACTCATTCACCTACTCTGCTTTGAAACCGGTTTAGTACGGGGTCAGTCTACCTGACTCACCCTCTGAGGTTCCTCATGTTGTGTGTTTGCATGTTTCATCCTGACACATTCTCGCACACACACACACATCCACCGCAGCAAGAATGTAACGCTCTGGTTAAATTTATCACCTCTCATCAGCTTACCAGAGGTGAATCAAACCACACAGGTCTGCTGAGGATACAAACTACCATCCTGCAAACCTCCTGACCTCCAACCTGCCTGACTGGAATTCACACAGATCTGCCCAACAGGGAAGCTCGCTCTTATCCAGCAGCGATCACTGTACACTAAGCAGTGAAATATATGTACCACTCATTCTGGTTTGAGCCAGAATCACTGAGAAAACAGCTTTCATTAGTTGGTATGCACCTACAGGCAACCAAAACGGCTTGATTATAAATGCCCATGTACAGTATAAAATAAATTAATTTTATTCTCAAATACGCTGTAGGCTGGAAACACGGCTTTTTGATTTTTTCCTCTTCAGAAAAGCCGTTCTCATTGCACACCAAACAAAAGCAAATGCTTTGCATGGTCATCCACATCAATAACACAAATCAAAACAAGCTCAGGTAGCCTTTATGTGCATCAATAAAGATTACCTGACAGAACTATTAAAAACACATCAGGGATTTGGTATGGGGGAAAAAAAACATCTGAATGTGATTTGCTTAAATTCAGTGTGACCTTGTATACACGTCAACAAAAACAAACATGTGAATGATTCATTCACAATAAGATCATAAATAAAATGCATGGAATTACTTTCATGCTTTTCAAACTAATTTCATGCTGACGTTACAGGGATAGTTTTTGGCATGTAAAAATGGAAAATTCTGTCCTTCCAAACCCATAAGACTTTCATTCATCTGCAGAACAAAAATGGCAATATTAAATCCATTTAAACACTGATCAGTGCACATATACATAAAGCTCATCAAATATGTGCACGTTTCATTTACTTTATCTGTTGTGCTTGTATGTTGTGCATTGTTCAATGTTTATATATGAATAAAAGCATAAATTATTCTGTTCAACAAAGTTATCGTCGAATAAAATTCTTGATTAATATGGATTACATTGATGTACCCAAAAAATGTAATGTAAAACATACTCCAATGATTTTAGTTTTATTTACATCTTCTATTTACATTTTTATTTTCAGTTTGAAGTCTTTATGTACATTTTGAAGCTTTTAAATTTGGGTAGCATTGACTTTCAATAGATGCACAATTCTGAGAAAAGTCAGCATTATGAGATACAAAACAAAATTGCAATCTACAAAGGTTTAATTCTGACAAGTCAGCATTGCCTGATATAAACAGAATTATGAGATATAAATGAAGAATTCTGAGAAGTCTGAATTATGAGTTATAAATGCAGAATTATGATATAAAAGCTTAACTGCAAGCTAGAAATGCAGAAGAGTGAGATGTAAATGCAAAATTATAAGAAAAAAGTCAATTATGAGACTTAAACGCAGAATTATGAGATATAAATGCAGAATTATGAAATAAACAACTGCAAGCTTTAAATTCAGAATTATGAGATAAACTCACAACTGAGAGATATGAATTCACAATTCTGAGAACAGTCAGCATTGCCTGATATAAACTGAATTATGAGATATAAATGCAGAACTGTGAGATATAAATGCAGTTACGAGATAAATGCAGAATTATGAAATAAACAACTGCAAGCTTTAAATTCAGAATTATGAGATAAACTCACAACTGAGAGATATGAATTCACAATTCTGAGAACAGTCAGCATTGCCTGATATAAACTGAATTATGAGATATAAATGCAGAATTCTGAGAAGAAAAGCTGAATTGCAAGCTAGAAATGCAGAAGAGTTGTGAGATGTAAATGCAAAATTATAAGAAAAAAGTCTTTAAGAGACAAACGCAGAATTATGAGATATAAATAGCATCACAAGCTATAAAAGCAGAATGGTGAGAAACTAAAAAGTCGGAGTTGTGAGATAAATTACTTTATTTTTTTTCTCTCTGGCAGAAAAGAAAACTGAGATTCATTCTGAGAAAGTCATGGTGTTTGTGCCATCTGTCTGTACAATAAATGTCCATTCCATCTGATGCAATGACATATGAAGTGTCTGCATACTTATAGTGGCCACTGTGTGTGTGTGTTAGTGAGATACTCACTAATTGTCCTGGAGTAGGTGATCGTGAGTCTCTGAGTACTGCCGTGCCTGGAACGTCCAGAAGAGGCCATTTCATCTGAAGATACTGTCAAACACAACAACAAAACTCAGATGAGACACCAACATCGCATTTTAATTCACATCTCTCTATCAAAAGTCAATGGAAAAGTTAATGCACAAAACAGGTGCAGAAACTTCACCTCAGTGGGTGGCAAAGTCAACCAACACGTTTTGTCAGACATGTTTACAATAGCACCTTGCTGATAACTAACCGTGGATGAATGAGTGAAACAAACGTCGAACTGAAAAGAGACTTTAACAGAATCTTCCAGCATGAGATCTGCTTCTCAGAGGCTCATAAATAAATCGAACGGTCAGCAGAGAGCAATTCTACTCGCAAACACCTGTCTGTATCATGTGTGTGTAACGGAGAGAGAGTGAGAGTGCGAAATCTGTGTTTGTCGGATGTGTTCCTCCCAGAGCCCAGCTGTGGGCGACTATCGAGGGAGAGTGTGTGTGTGTGTGTCGTGTAGGGGACAGCCGAGAAGAAATCCCATGGAGAGAGGTGGGAAAACTGGACCGTGGTAAAAACACAGCCACATCTATAAAGCTCAAGTGAATAGCCCTGCACTTTTGACCTCTCCCTGAATCACTTCAACTAGCGAACAGAGCAAACTTCGTGTGGCCTGGGCCGCATGTTCTCTACCGTGGGCCAAACAGGTGCGCTGATACTCGCACAATGCGCTTTTTTTAATAAATGCAGAGGTTGTGTTCAGATATTCTTGTTTTGTTCCATTTGGTCTTATGGTCATAGCTGAAACCTCAGTGGAGTTCACTTCAGACATCTGGTTTGTATATCAGTTTTTAACTGCCGGATACAGCAGATTTTCATGTGCATGGATTTCTTAAGGCTGCTCAAGAATTTAAAATTCATTAAAACACATTTAGTTTCAGCTAATATTCTCATACTAGTATTTGAAAGAGTGTTTGAGCAGAGCGCATTAAAGTCAGCAGGAAATCAAAACTGATCCGGTTCATTTTCTTAATGCATGTTCCTGCTCCTAAAGGTACACTGAAAAAAAAAAACACACTAGGATTTACATTACTCAGAAATTGTTAGCAATCTTTAAAATTAATTATGTATATAAAGTGTGTGTTATATAATTACAAAAACTTTAACATAGAATTAAATGTGAAAATTGAAGTAAAAAGACTGAAATAGTATTTTACTGCAACCCTCTACGGACACCTTGGCAATTGAATCGCCATTGGCTAGTATATTTTTTTGTTTACTCGCCAGACTGAAATACTATATTATACTATATATATAAGTTATGCCATTTTACAAACATATATAATGTTTGTAAAATGGTACAGCTTTTTAAATATCTGAAAGTACACTCTTAATATCAGTCAGTCAAGCATTATAATATGATAATCAAGTATTATTTAATAATAGAAGTTTAGTAATTAGAATTAAAACTTGGTAACCATGAACTTAGGACTGGTGCTGGTGCTTTTTTTGGTCATTCAGTGTTCCTGTAAAAAAAAACGAACAATAATACTACTCGCAAACACCTGTCTGTATCATGTGTGTGTAACGGAGAGAGAGTGAGAGTGCGAAATCTGTGTTTGTCGGATGTGTTCCTCCCAGAGCCCAGCTGTGGGCGACTATCGAGGGAGAGTGTGTGTGTGTGTGTCGTGTAGGGGACAGCCGAGAAGAAATCCCATGGAGAGAGGTGGGAAAACTGGACCGTGGTAAAAACACAGCCACATCTATAAAGCTCAAGTGAATAGCCCTGCACTTTTGACCTCTCCCTGAATCACTTCAACTAGCGAACAGAGCAAACTTCGTGTGGCCTGGGCCGCATGTTCTCTACCGTGGGCCAAACAGGTGCGCTGATACTCGCACAATGCGCTTTTTTTAATAAATGCAGAGGTTGTGTTCAGATATTCTTGTTTTGTTCCATTTGGTCTTATGGTCATAGCTGAAACCTCAGTGGAGTTCACTTCAGACATCTGGTTTGTATATCAGTTTTTAACTGCCGGATACAGCAGATTTTCATGTGCATGGATTTCTTAAGGCTGCTCAAGAATTTAAAATTCATTAAAACACATTTAGTTTCAGCTAATATTCTCATACTAGTATTTGAAAGAGTGTTTGAGCAGAGCGCATTAAAGTCAGCAGGAAATCAAAACTGATCCGGTTCATTTTCTTAATGCATGTTCCTGCTCCTAAAGGTACACTGAAAAAAAAAAACACACTAGGATTTACATTACTCAGAAATTGTTAGCAATCTTTAAAATTAATTATGTATATAAAGTGTGTGTTATATAATTACAAAAACTTTAACATAGAATTAAATGTGAAAATTGAAGTAAAAAGACTGAAATAGTATTTTACTGCAACCCTCTACGGACACCTTGGCAATTGAATCGCCATTGGCTAGTATATTTTTTTGTTTACTCGCCAGACTGAAATACTATATTATACTATATATATATAAGTTATGCCATTTTACAAACATATATAATGTTTGTAAAATGGTACAGCTTTTTAAATATCTGAAAGTACACTCTTAATATCAGTCAGTCAAGCATTATAATATGATAATCAAGTATTATTTAATAATAGAAGTTTAGTAATTAGAATTAAAACTTGGTAACCATGAACTTAGGACTGGCCAATGAGATTGTCGTTTGTGCATAAGTTCCGCCTACAACAGGAAAACCCGGCAGTTCTTAAAAGCTGAAGAATTCCAAAGGAACGCCGTTATTTTTACAGGAAAATACAACAAAGTATATCGTTTACATGTAGCGCATCAGTTCTGCATGTTATGTAAGACTCTCGCTTGCTCTCGCTCTTTGCGCGTGTGAGAGAAAGCAACGGCGAGTCGTGCGCCTTCACACTAGAGTTTACGTTACGCCAAATACACAAACACAGGTGCGCTGCGCATCCATTCAGATGAACTGAAAAATATCACGGATTGCTTGACGGAGAGTGAAACTCTGAAGTGCTCAGTCAGAGTGTTCTGTGAGGGAAAATATATCTGTGCTAATCATATACTCAGTCTCTAACTCACACACTGGCGAGCAAAATCTGAGAATTGATTAGCCATCAGCTAATATTAGACATCATTTAGTCGCCCAGAGTGAAGATTTAGTCGCCTATGCGAGTGATTTACTCGCAATGTAGAGGGTTGTACTGTAAGATTTACTCAAGTAATCATAATAAGTAACAAATTCATATTATAAATAAATATGATTTTAAATCATATTTATAAATATTTATATAAAAAAAAACAATCAATACACCAATCAATCAAACAGAAGGTTTTCTTTTGTCATTTTATATTAAAAAATGAATACAGCCAAAAAGAATTAAGCCAGAAAAAGCAGTGCCAAAAATAAGGTGAAAATATAAAAAATTGTAACATGAGCTTTAGATACTATAGTTCTATACAATTTTGTCGCAAAAAATAAATCAATAAAATAAATCAATAAATACTTTAATACTTTTTAATAAATAAATAAAATAAATACTTTTTAATGCTACAATTTAATTTAGGCATCACTTTATAATTGAAAATATTAAAGATGTGTAATTATATTTAAATGGTATTACATATCATTAAACCTTAAAGGGGTCATATGATGCGATTTCAAGTTTTCCTCTCTCTTTGGAGTGTTACAAGCTGTTCGTGAATAGATAAGAGCCCTAAAGTTGCAAAGACTAAAGTCTCAAACCCAAAGAGATATTCTTTATAAAAGATAAGACTCATCCACGCCCCCCTAAAACGCCTCGTTTAAACACGCCCCCACGTCTACAAGATTTGCATAACACCGCCCAAATGTTCACGCAAAGAAAGAAGGCGTAACTTTGATTCTCGCTGTAGTATTGTTGCCGCCGCCATGTGGTGGAGATGCTGTGTGTTTCATTTTGAAAGCGAAACTACTTTGTTTGGTCTTCCAAAAGAGGACACGACTAGAAATCAGTGGTTAAGTTGTATTTACAACACTGTTCCAGAACAGTTCAACCCAAATATTCCGATGTGTGCAGCACATTTTATGGAGGACTGTTTCCTGATCCTGGGAGAATAGACTACAATGCCGACTGTTCTGACTCACTGTCTGTAAGTACATTTTCATATTTAAAGAATTTGCCACTGATGATTCAAACGTGAGTTTTGAGCAGTGTAGAGTAGCACTTGTTGTTTGTCGTTTCTCTGATCACAAATGCAGACATGGTTTTATGTTTTTTTATGTTTACACGGCGCGATGCGATGCAATGCAACGTGTAAAAAGACAGTATAAGTCATTATAATCAGTAATTATGTCCCCACTGGATGCAACAAATGCCTCGTTTGTAATGGGTTTTCATGTTTTTGTCTCATCGCTCCAGCCGGGACACGGCATCACAGTATGGTAAGGGGTGTAACATTTCCGTCTCACGCTTGAGGTATTCGGCCAATCACAACTCACTGGATAGCTGACCAATCAGAGCACACCTCGCTTTTCAGAACGATGAGCTTTGTAAAAATCGACGCGTTTCAGAAAGGCGGGGCATAGAGGAGAAACAATAATGTACAGTATGTGGAAAATAATGTGTTTTTTTAACTTTAAACCACATAAACACATTTCATTACACCAAATAATGTTATTTTTAGCAACATCATATGACCCCTTTAATATATCTTTTTAAATTTTAATTAAAGTGGACTTTAATTAATTTGATTATTTTTGTCCTAACAGCTTTGATTGCAACATGACATGACATTTCGTCATAAAGCACCAAAAGCTTTCATCTAAATGCAGTTATCACATTGCATGTGGTTATATGCAAAATACAAATGAAAAAAAACAAAACACTAGAGTTTGTCAAGAACAGCTCACTGTACACTGATTGGATGATGGCCTCTCTTAAAATCAAACCAATTGTTAGTGCAATCAACATCTGACTTGGTCAAAACAAACTCTCCAGTCAACCTGCTCTGATTATAAGCACAAATAATCACTAGTCATTGGGTTTGGCTAAATGGTATTACAGTTTTCCCTTTAATAAACATGATAATTGGATTTAATTAATTGGTGTTTATATTAATTATATTTAATTAATTATGGTGTTTATTGGATGCCGCTCATGACCGGAAATCCAGCCGGAAAATGCGAGGCTTCAATTGAATTAATGCGGGGTCCGGTCCACTTTTGAAACTTTACATCTTCGACCTTGCTTTCAAGCACAGCGTTCATAGGAAGGAAGTTTACACGGCCATGGTTAAAAATGGAAAAGACATTATAGCACAAAAGGAAGAGGGGAGGGAGCGGGAGGACAGAGGAAAAAAAAACGCTTTCAGGAATGAGTTTTGTCTGAACAGGCCAAGGGTATTGTTTCCTGACAGCTGGGGGACTCGGGAGGGCAGAGCGGGCCCCTCATTCCCATCCAAAAGAGGAAATTCTTCGGGTTGACATCAGTCATCTCCCCCCACTATCCCTGCCCCACACACACACACACACACACACACACACACACACATATATCCCGAAAGCTGATGTTAGGGTAGGAATCCTGGGCCCACACAACTGCTAAAGAGAAACAGAAGACAGCCATTATTACTCTCTTTAGCTGCTCATGTTTTATCCCACTATAGGAATCCAGGCCAAGATATAAACACACACAGATCTACATATTAAGTCATAAAAAGTATTGTTAACATGACAATGGCTTCCAGTAAAGAAGCCTAGTTCCAGTAACGGTCCCTAGATCTGTCTCCCATCATTACTAGTGCTTTAAAACAAGACTTTACATTGTTTAAACATTAAACGCTGCAATCTCAATTATAAAAGAGCATGGTACAGTGAAAGTAAAATGTAAGGACTTACAAATAAATTAAATTAAATAAAAGCTTTTTGGAAACTTTCTTTTCTTACATTTTTAATACGGATTTTTTTGTGCCTTTTCTAGAGCCATTTTTAAATGCGTAATGTTACATAAACTTATTTTAAATGTTAAATGTGGTCATTTTGGTCAATTTAAGATTTCTAAAGTAACTTTTTCAAATATATATGAAAGAATGAATGAATTAAATGTTTTATGTATTTTTTTTATGTAAGATTTTTATCATTTTCAAATTGTGTAATGTTACATAAATATATATATATATTTTTAAAAAGCAAAATGTGTTTTGATAATTTGTACTGATAAGTATTAAAAATAACCTTTAAAAAACATTCTGTAATAGTGTTTAAAATTCATAATATTACAAAAATAATATATAACTACTACTACTACTACTAATAATAAGTTACTTTTTCAAATGTTAACTAAATCAATAAATTTATGTATTTTTGTAAATGTAAGATTTTCATAATTTCCAAATTTCAAATGTGTAATGTTACATAAATATTTAAGAAATGTAAAAAAGATTTCCATAATAGTGAGTTTAAAAATCATAACATTACATAACTTTTTTTTTAATTTAAGGTTTCCATAAGAGTGAGTTTAAAATGTGCAATATTATATAATTTTTTTATGTAAACTTTTAATGTAATATTTCTATAATAGTGGCATTTTCATATAATGTTCTGCAGGAAATAATGTGGGGCAGGTCTTGATTTAGATTATTAAAAAAATAGAAGGATGAGATGCGTTATTATTCAAAGGGGGAAAAAAATTGTTTCAGAAATGGAGAAAGTTATCACATTTGGATTAAAGATTACGACAATGTGATGAAAGAATGACAATACTACTCACAGGACGGTTTGAGATGATTTCGGTGACCATGATGAGGAAAACCTTCACCACCCAACACTCCCGTCTTCAACTAAAATTATTTATATTCTCATTTTCTGGCTTTTCAGCCATTTTCAACACCTCAGCCTAACACAATTCCCTTGGCCGTTGCACGCTGGCATCCTATCCATTTAGCACTTTGGCTCTATCCAAACACTGGTGTCGCTGCGGTCAGGCCCTGGTCCACTAAAACTGTCCTGACGTTGGCTCAGAGGGTCAGCAATGAAAAAAACAACACCTTTCTTGCTGGTCAGCAGAATTCAGCTTGTAATGACAAGGGTGGTTACAATCGGAAAAGCACTTTGGGCGGAACGATAATGCAATGCTGTAGTAAGTGTTTACAATGACATGGGACTGGAAACACACAAACTCAATTTGCCAATTAGCTTTTACAGTAGACTTCAGGCGCTGGGCTAATGTGTTGCAGGTGCCCTTGAGCTGTGCTTAAAACAAGACAGAACTGGCATGAAATAGAGAGCGAGGAGAAGAGGAGAGGAAAGGAGGAGCACCGCAAACATTTATCAACCACTGCATTGATAACGGCTTCAGATCAAGTTTATATTGTCTCATATTCACACAACCTTGAGGAAAAACGACATCAATACTATGTAAAAATATGCAGCAGTCACACGCAACAGGCAATGTGTTTACTATACTACTTAAATGCTAAAAAAATTGACTGTTCTGGCTTTAAAATCTGCAACCTGGTGCATTTATATAAACTATATTACAAACTAGAAGAACTGGTAAGCGAATATAATTTTTTAATAATATATAATATAATTTAACATTAACATTTGCCACTTATTAGAGTAAACTTTCTCTCCAAGCGGCACAGACTCTATGCTGTGGCTCCCGCTTTCCTCATCCTACATAGAGTCTCTCAACTTCAAAACTAGGCCTCTCATAGGCCGTCATCCTCCAGCTATCTGATCCATTTCTCTCTCCTCTCTAATTGTCTTCCAGCTCTCTGCCTAGACCTCCAACGCTCAGAGCGAACATCAGTCGAACGCTCTCCTAATGAGAGGCAGAACACAGATGCGACAAAAGGTGGCGGAGAATATTCCAGAGAAAAGCCAAGCACCGGGCCCTTTGGTTTGGTGAACAGAGAGAATACGGCATATGCTCTTGGGCCCGCTAGGTGCCAGCGCCAGAGTCCAATTGTTCGCCTCCTTTCATGGAGAGAGACGCGAACGGGGGCCAGGAGGCTTTGTCAGCTCGGAGGAGACGAGGCAGCGCTGCCAGGGATGCTGTGAGGCAGATGTGAGGGACATTTGTTACTGAGGGAGAGCGTGGTGCCTGCCAACAGCACCCAAATAGAAGTGGCCTGACAAACTTACAGCTCCGCTCTGGAGGTAATGAGGGGCTGACATGCTTTCAATTTCCCGCTCGAGATCTATGTCGCTCGCTTTACCAAGTTTTTAGGCTAAAAAGTTTTATCTAAAAGCCTGGATGATGATGTTTTACCATCACTCTTTAATACTATTAGTTTCTTAATGCACGTTCCTTAGTAAAGAACATTAAGTAAATACATTTTTTTAATCATTTAATAAACAGTTTAATAAATTAGAAAAATATATATGAAGTGAATGGTTTATATTTATAAATGAAAGGCAAGGCAATTTTTTTTAAATAGGAAACTTCATATAATGGTAATTTACATAAATATAATTATTACAAAGTCAAAAAGTACATAAGAAAAAATTATTTAAAAATAATAAATATCAGCTCATTTTGATGTTAAATCATAAAAAATTTTTGTGGGTCAAAAAAGTATTAATTTATTTAAACTAATTGATATTTATCAAATCATAAAATGATTACAAAGTCATTTATAAAAATGTATATAAATTATAAAAAAATTTAAAATATTTTTATTACAAATAAATACTATTCTTTTGAAATTGCAAAGAATCCGGAGGAAAAAAAATAGCAGTTTTCACACACACACACACACACACACACACACACACAAAAAAAATATTTTTAAAATATTTTTATTACAAATAAATACTATTCTTTTGAAATTGCAAAGAATCCGGAGGAAAAAAATAGCAGTTTTCACACACACACACACACACACACACACAAAAAATATTTAACAGCAAAATCTGTTTTCAACATTGATAAGAAGAAATATTTCATAATCAAATCAGCATATCAGAATGATTTCTGAAGGATCATGTGACACTGAAGACTGGAGTAATGATGCTGAAAATTCAGCTTTGCATCACAGGAATAAATTACATCTTAAAATAGAAAACAGTTATTTTAAATTGTAATAATATTTCACAATATTACTGTTTTTACTGTATTTTTGATCAAATAAATGCAGCCTTGGTGAGCATATGAGACTTTCAAAAACATTAAAATATCTTTGAACATTAGTGTGTAACTATGTTTGCATGTTTGTTGCATGTACATGATTTTTTTTATCATCAAATAATCCAATTTTGGTGGCTTTTCAAAAAACAACTTAAAGTATCTTACTGAAACACTAAGTAACCACAGTTTCACGGTATAACTACAAAATAAAAATGACACATTTTACAGCATAATTTCATTCTGCACAGAAAATGACCCTACTCATAACCACAGCTGAACTCCACACGTCCTCCGCACCAGAAGATCATGCCAATCACCCAGCGTGTGGCCTGTATTTATTTAGGACCCCCTGATGAACCCAAATAGGCCTCCCTGTAGCCGGTGTGTTAAAGTGTTAATCACATCTCTCAATCTGAGCAGCCCAGCACAGATAACACACACACACACACACACACACACACACACACACTGTCCTGCCCCACATGACGGCCTATTGTCAGAACAAGCCGTCAGCTTAATACTAGTCATTTACACCTACTGTTAGTCCAACCTGAATACACAACCAGCACTTACCACAGGCCACACACAATAGAGGTGAGAACGGCCCGCCTGCTTCAAACCGGGCGCCTTTGTGTAAGTGCGTTGTGGGTAATTAAATAATTATACAAATCATTCTTACGCAAACAAGATACAATCATGATAATTGGAGGGAGAGATTAACTATCAGTGAAACTGGGCGGACCTGAAGCAGCTTGGGTGAGATCAACACCCGCAATGCTTTGTCAGATCGTCTGGAATGTAACCAAACTTCAGATTAAACTTGAGCAATGATAGCGATTTAGGTAAAAATGTATAGTATTCAAAGATGAGGAAACCCAAATGTTAAACAAGTGCTCACTGGCACGTCAGGTTTACAGTTAATAATAAAATCATGGGTCTAACTTCACTAGTTTAACTTAGAACGTCGATAGATTCACATCCTTGAGCGATTTCCCTCAACGGGAACACATTCCCATAGGTAAACGCTGCCACATTAGCGAGTCCGCTCAGCAGGCAGGTATGTTTGTTTTGGCTGTAGGAGTTATTTACAGCACGGCTAGACGAAACATTTCAACAAGGCTATTTATTTGCACTTTTCAGACCATAACAACGTCTGAGGCCGTTTTCTAACTCGGTTCAATTGATTTTCCAAACCCAAATTCGATCCTTCCTCCGCAGGCCAGTTTTCACATTGTATCATCTGGGTCTGAATTGCAATATGTAGTGCAGTGAAATGGAATTTACAGTATAATGCGGAATGTCAAGGAATTTTGCCAAATTTGAATGAATAAATCAAAAGCAGGGCTGCACATGGAATCGAATCACCATATGGAATATTGTATGTTATTATTAAAGAACAATACTCAATCAACACAACTTGTGTACCTTATTCGATGTCCATGTGGTCTGTGTTATGTGGAAAAAAACATCTCCTCAATTGAAACAAAGGATCAGTGAACATAAGAGCTCTATTAGAGAAAATATATTACTTACCCAGTTGCTGCGCATTTCCTCTCTTTTAAAGGGTTACTCCACCCCAAAATGAAAATTTTGTATCCGGTATCGATACCAGTAACTAACGGTACCTTTTTTCGGTACTTTACTCTGTGTAATTACAAAAACACTAATTTCAGTGAAAAAATAAGTCCAAAAGTCTCAATTTCAACATGTTAAACAATACACTCTTAAAAATAAAGGTGCTTCACGATGCCATAGAAGAACCTTTTTGTCTAAATGGTTCCATAAAGAACCTTTAACATCTGAAGAACCTTTCTGTTTGACAAAAGGTTCTTTGGGGCGAAAGAAGGTTCTTCAGATTACAAAAAGGTAAGAAAGAGATGGTTCTTTAAAGAACCTTTGACTGAATGGTTCTTTGTGGAACCAAAAATGGTTCTTCTATGGCATCGCTTGAAGAACCTTTTGAAGCACCTTTATTTTTAAGTGTATGGCCCTACAAACTTTTTCTTTTTCTTTCTTTCTTTCTTTTTCCCAGAAATTTTTCTGAAAATCAAATGAAGGCATTGAACATTTATTTTAAATCAAATGAATACAAACTTTTTCTTTTTCTTTCTTTCTTTTTCCCAGAAATTTTTCTGAAAATCAAATGAAGGCATTGAACATTTATTTTAAATCAAATGAAAACTAAACCCTTTTATTTTTTGGCAAACTAACTGAGGTTTACTGTTGAAATTAATACATGGAAGAAAAATTGTGTGAATATTCCTTCAAAACAATTTGTATAGGCTAATAATTGCATTATATTTTTCTACAGTTAAGTGATTAATCTTAATCTTAAGTTGTAATATAAATTTTTATCATTTAATTGTTTTATTTAAATTTGATAGAAAATTTAATATTTAAAGATGTACATTATACTTTACAAAAGTAATACAAGAGTAATATATTTCTGTTACATGTTAAACCATACTATTATTTTAACAGGTTGCCATGAAGCTACTGTATGTATACAGTATGATAGTTTTCTAAAATGAAACTGTAAAATTCTCGCAAAGTGACTCTCACAGCAGCTCTGGAGATTAAGTTTTTGTGTTCATGCCGTCATATAGTGAGACGCAGAGGCCGGAAATCACCGCGAGCGTCACGCGTGCTTCAGTATTTGTGTAGTAAACAAAACCGCGTTTCCACCATTCATACATATAGAGGCAAGCGGAACATGCAGGATTAATATTTAAACCTTCTTTTTGCATTTCAATATTCACAGACACTAGTTCATGTTGCGATTCGAATTAAGTGGCAGGGACTACTTTTGATTTATTCATCCAAAATTGACGAATTCCATGGCATAGAATAAATTAAGTTTTTATGAATGGACTCCACGATCCCGTCTGCATTTTCGCAGAAACCATATGGCCCTAGAAATGTAACCACACTTCACAACATCTCGGCTTGCCCTGTGTGTTGTTTGAATGAGTTGCAGGGGTGACATCACGTCACAGGGTCTCTCTTTCTATCTCTGTAGCGTATGAACCCAGATGCATTTTCAGGTACCGAAATTTGGCACCGATTGATTTAACGTGTTACATGTTAAACCTTACTTTTATTTTGACAGGTTGCCATGATGTTTCTGTGTGTATACAGTATGATGATGCTAATTTTCTCAAAAGAAATGGTAAAATTCTCACAAAGTGACTCACAGCAGCTCTGGAGATTAAGTTGTGTTCATGCCGTCATATAGTGAGACGCAGAGGCCGGAAATCACCGCGAGCGTCACGCGTGCTTCAGTATTTGTGTAGTAAACAAAACCGCGTTTCCACCATTCATACATATAGAGGCAAGCGGAACATGCAGGATTAATATTTAAACCTTCTTTTTGCATTTCAATATTCACAGACACTAGTTCATGTTGCGATTCGAATTAAGTGGCAGGGACTACTTTTGATTTATTCATCCAAAATTGACGAATTCCATGGCATAGAATAAATTAAGTTTTTATGAATGGACTCCACGATCCCGTCTGCATTTTCGCAGAAACCATATGGCCCTAGAAATGTAACCACACTTCACAACATCTCGGCTTGCCCTGTGTGTTGTTTGAATGAGTTGCAGGGGTGACATCACGTCACAGGGTCTCTCTTTCTATCTCTGTAGCGTATGAACCCAGATGCATTTTCAGGTACCGAAATTTGGCACCGATTGATTTAACGTCAATCGGTATTCATTAGTACCGACGCAATTCGGTCGGTACCCTTAAAAGTACCGAGTTCAGTACCAAACCCTACATATGACCCGAGGTTCATTTGCATAATCAATTTGAGTACCACACCAACTACTAACTGCAGGTGTTTAGCATCTCATGAGATGAAACCAGTTTCACTGTGTTTTTGAAATCAGAGCTTCATACTTAGTGTTTAACATTACATTTGTTAATCATCATTAAAATGGACAGTTTTCAATAGTTGTGAACTGCCCTAGAGTTCAATCTTTAAGCTGGCAGACAATTTCCTATTTTACCACTTTTAATAACAGTAATAGTGGAACAGGAACGAGAGAAATGATTCAGAAATGGCAAATTCTAACTGCATCCACATGACCAGCATAAGCCACATTTTTGACAATCCCCATCTTCAAAACCAAATTGTCCTTTAATGCATGAATGAATAAAATAAATGAATAAAGTCCATGCAGAACGCTAAACCTAGGCAAATTAGAACTACACACTCCAACTGTTTGACTAGAGGTCACCATCAATAGGCTGATGGATGCCGTATCTGAAGTATGTATCTAGCACTAAGATAATTAGGGTTGGGTATCATTAGAAATTTTCCGGATCCAGTTTTGCCTAATGATTCCGGTTCCATTTAAATGAACTATTATTATTTTTTTACTCTTTTACCTTAATTGAATGTAGTGTTGCTGGAAGGTAGTAAGTAATGTTGAGTAATGCATGTGCTTCAAAGTTTATGTTTTTACACTATCAATAACATTTTTCTTTTCAAGCAGGAATAAGCTGGTTGGCCAAATAGTCCCTTGATGGCTAAGACACTTGTTCATTTACCTAAATTAATGAAATAATATAGTTATAACCATGTACACACACTGCATAAAACCCCTATTTTACAAATAATAATGCAGTCAGGAGATGGTGTGATGCAATGAGTGGTTTCCACATTTTTAAACATTTAAAATGCATGAAAATATTTTCTATCACTTTGATTATCACTCTTGAAATTACCTGTACACTAAATAATCTAACCCTCATACTTACATAACAATAGCAGTCTATTTATTTAGTGGTCCAAGTTGAAGTCAGTATGTATATTAATGACAATATGGGACAAATATAATATAATTTAGTGGCGGCAGGAGCTGCGTGCTGCCGGTATATGGACAGTCCGACAAAACAACGTGCACATTTATCAAAGACGCGAGTGTGCGTACAGTCGTGGAAAACAATGTGTTTGGCAGTTAAAGACGCGGCGCGTCTGTGGAGTGCGCGTCATGGGAAACAATGTGCTCAATAATTAAAGAGGCAGGGTGGCGTTTCTGTTATTTGGTTTGTGACATCCTTTACGGGAAACGCAAAACGCAAGGCTGCTCACAGCGCTTCGTCATGTGTCGCACCAGAACTGTTTTCGGAACCAAAACTTAGAAATTGCTCACGGTTCCGGTTCTTTTCAAAAGACAGAACAGGTTCTGAATAAGAACCGTTTATCGGTTCCCAACCCTAAAGATAATGGCTGCCATGTTTGAAGTATTCCTCAGTCTTTGGGCCGAGTGAAGTTAAGTGCCTTTGACAGGGCTCTGCTGCTCTCATCAGGCGTCTATTGTGACCCGCACGCCCTCCTTGCACATCCATTCATTGCTTGAAAACACTAAAAACCAAGTCAAAGGTCAACCTGCCAGAGTGCACACATCTCCATGGCAACATGGCCCTATTAAGGCCGAGCTGACGGGCCTCTTAACACGCTCTTATGCACAAAAGAACTATTAGTAAGGAAGGACGGACGGAGATGCGTGTGAGTTTCTATGAGCGCAAGGGAAGCACAGAGATGGGGCAAAGGTTTAATCGAACAATTGAGAGATTCCAAGGTCTGACCAGGACTGATGGATGGATCCGGCTTTTAAGGTAACCAACAGTCCATCAAACGGGGCCAGGACAGCATGGAGAGCCCATTTCCCACTTTATTGAAGACCACTCTTGTTTATTAGCTACGAAGCAACACCGGGATCATTGAGAATGTTCCTTTAAAACCCATTCACCACACCGTAAACGCAATCTGTACTCTTTAGCATGGAAATAAGAACCTACTTGCAGTACATTCTTATTAGAAAATCAACAAAAAAATTTTTAGGAAATGACAGGAAAAATTACATGCTGAGGACGTAAATGAATTGTCCACTGAAAACAGACAATTTAAACTGATTCATGGAAATTAATCAAACTTACCATATCCAATTCAGTTTTTTTGCTACTAAAGTTTAAACCAGAGACACATCTTTGTCTTTAATGAACTAAATGGTCAAATTAAAGAGAATTAAAAGCACTGCAATATTAGGGCCCTATTTACTGTATAACGCTGAATGTCACGTAATTTGGCAAATTTTGGACGGATACATCAAAAGTAGATCAGTACACTTCAATCAAAATGCGATACGAACTAGTATTTGTAAATATTAAGCCACAAAAAGACCACTTAAATATAATTTGTGTGTGTCTCTGTGTGAATGAATTGTTTCGTTTAATAAACGCATACTGATGCGTGCGTGATGCTCATGGTGTTTAGCCCGTCACTTCAATACATGTGTACATGAACATAATCTAAAGAACTGCTCAGAGAGTCACTTCATGAGCATTTTACTGTTTTTTTTAGAAAAAATCTTCATATCATATACAAACAGTAGGGGTGACCCCGAATAGTCGACAATTCGATGCTTCGATAGGAGGAGCCCGATTCGACTACCAATATCACAGTCGAATATTTGCAGAGGTGTTATCACCATGCCATTTTGGCTATAAGGGGGTGCTCAAATGTCTGATTTCACATAGAAATACCGGTTTTCTCCCAAAGTTAATATACAGCCTATTAAAATAATGCTGTAAATAAGAATCTGAAAAGAAAGAAGCTTTAAATAAATATATTAACGTGCGTGAATAAATCCAACCACCCATATAGATTTAAGTTTCACTTTCTATAACCCGTGACCGATAGAGAAGCATCTTGGCGGCAGGGATTTAAATCTTTAACAAGACTCAAATTGACACAGGTAGAGTGAAAGACTGGATTTTTTTCGATCAGGTAGGGAACAAGTGATTTCAAAACATTTCAGCCGGTTTATATATATCGTGTATATATAATTTATCTTGTATAAGATGCATTTGGTTGAGTTGTGCTGCAGTAAAGCACTTCATTGTAGTACTACGGTGATTATCTCTTCAGCGCGCAGCACGAGCAGGACAGACAACAATGAAGAATATTAATAACTATGATTGGGACTGTCATATACATAACAATTATAACACTATTATAATAAAACGCTGTGAATTTTTAGAGTTTAGTTGCCGTGTTTCTGCACGTCATTGTGTGAAGAACGTGTCCACAAAAGAAGTTCATTCAGAGCCGCGCAGACACGTTCATGTGCATTCGGGGCATTTTGTGCAGATAGCCTATAAGTCGTAATATTAATGTTATGTTGTATAAATAACGAAACGTATTCTATATGAGAAATGAGTTAAATCCCACTGATTAAAAGCCTGCTAACAAATACTTCATTCTACTGGTCATCTTCAGCACGCGCAGCTCAAAACAAAAATGCAGAACATTAATAACCACTGTCATATACATAACGGTATAATGAGAGCACTATTATAAAAATGTTGTGAATTCTTAGGGTTTCGCTGATGTTTAATGTTAACTACCTTTTAATCAAAACATTATGTTTGTATCTGTGAGGTGTCCGTTACACATTTTCCCTGGGTGTCAGTAATTATGGCTGCCGAATTATGTCTGACTTGACTCTTGTTAATGTATTTTGCCCCCCCGCCCCCAAACATATGATTCGACTATCAGTCGAATATCGGCAAGATTCGAAAATTCCAATTCGACTATGAAAATCCTTAGTCGGGGACACCCCTAACAAACAGAAACGCAAAGGTCTTCACAGCAACCCGTTGATTTAACAAATAAACCGCGGCAGAATTATTACTTGATGTAATGATAATACTACTAATAATAAACGTATTAAAACATTATTTTTAAATAAATATTTACCAATAGTTATTTAGCCGAACAATGTAAATACACAAACACAGTATTTCGGGAAAAAAGGAAAAAAAAAAAAAGCGGAATCCAGAAAAAATAAAATGAAAAATAAACGGAATTTGGAAAAAAATAAAATCGAATTGATGAAAAAAAAAAAAACACTGATTTCAATGGGCTCTACAATATTTACAATTGTATCAGCCAATCAACCAAATCATTGTGAATATATCATTATGCAATCAACTAGTGGAGATCTGCATGATTTACAAATCTCGCATTATTTAATAATGGTTGGAAACTTGGACAACCAAAACCAATATTCTGATATTTTACTCTGATAGCCACAAAAATTAAGCTATATTTAAATATGTGCAGTTAGGATCTTTGTATGTCCATGTTATCATATTAAACTTGTTTCAGCATCCTTTTTCATTCATTTTTAAGTGTCCTTATGATTCAGTCGTCAACTATGACTTCCTCTAGAAGCGAATCAGAATAGACGGTAGAGATTCTATTTTTTAAATGGAGAACAGTATAGCTGGAATAATACCATTGCATTGACCATGGACATGGCTTTTATTCACATCACACTCGTAGAATGAGAGACAGAGCTGATGGAGTCGAGCGCGATGGAATAATTGAGCTATTGTACTCAAGAACACGACACAAGGTCAATTGAAACCTTACGCATAATTAGAAGCACACGAAAATAATCGGGGCATCTGGCAAGAGCTGGCGCTCTGTCAGCGCTGAGGGCAGGCGGCCATATTGTTTCAGTCAATTACCAGTGTGTTCTGAGGTTTTTCAGTACCTGGCATATCTTGTTACAGATTCTTCTACAAATATTAAACTCACAACAGGGGCAATATTTTGAACCACTAAAGCTGATGGAAAAATAACTTTATATAAACTGCCTTTACTCAAGCTTTTTGGGGGACTTAAGCTTAAAGAGCAGGTCATATGGTATTTTAAAGTGTCCTAATATTGTGGACACTTTAAGGTGTTTAAGGTGTACACTTATTGTGCACCTCTGCAATAAGTCCCCAACAACAGGTTTAACTGCATCTAAGGTCAGAAAACATTGCAATTTTCTCAGAATATACATTTAATATTAGTCATTTGCCAATGATTTCTAAACGATTCGTTCCAAGCAAGTTCGGAGCAAACCCCTCCCTTCCATAAGCCTACTCTGCTCTGATTGGTCAGCTGGCCAAGCCTGCTGTGATTGGCACAGAGAGGAGTCCTTAAGCAAGTTAGCGAGCGCTACCATTGACAAAGCACCTTTAGTTATTTTTTATTTGTGCTATCATTATTACTTAACCGTTAACTGAAAGTTTTTGCGCTGAGGACGCACACGCATCATCTGCCAAAGCACCAGGGCTAGAGATAGGTACCGAAACTCGGTATTTAATCGGTACCGGGGCTAAATTATGAAAGACCCGAGTATCGATAAGCTCTGATGTTAAGATTAGGTGTTGCAGCCAGTTTGTTTCCTGCTATTTATGCATGCTTTCATGCATGTAGGTATTTATTTGTGTTTTTTGTATTATAAGTTTTATGAAAGAAACTTTTATATATAGAATTGGCAATAGGCATTTAAAATTTTGGTTACATACATTTTGGTAAGTATAAGGTCTATATAACATATAATAAGGTCTCATTTGTTAATGTTAGTTAACGCAATAGCTGAAATGAACTGTCAATTAGCAATATAGATTTAATTTTACAGGATTTATAAATCTTTATTAAGATTAATTATTAAAAAATAATTTCATTGTTCATGTCAGATCATAGTATGTTAATGGTAACAAAACTTTTGATTTTAAAAGCATATTAGTAAATGTTGAAATTTACAGTGACGAAGAATAATGAATGCTGTATAAGTATTTTTTTAATGTAAGCTCATGTTATCTAATGTAGTGTAACGAGTGAACTCTTACTATAAAGTGTTAACACTTGAAAATTCTTGACCTGGTGCTTTAAAGGAGGAAAGAAGAGATGCATATGTTAGCAATATTTTTCATCAGGACCATTATATGACATTTGTTGAGCAAATTAGCTCAGTTAACTTTGTTAGTGAAACTGAACATTTATAGTCAGTTATGTAAATGCAAACAGATCCTGGTAAACAGATCCATCACAAAAATGAACTTTAAGTACATACGACAAAACAACATACTTGGTATATATTGGCTCTGCATGCTTGCAAACTAGCATAGAGTATGTTTCTGCAATAAAATCTGTAAACCTTCATTTACAACAAATTCTGTCCAGATGTGACGTATGAGGCACTGTAACTTTACAGGCTCCATTTTACAGGAGTGTTTAGTTTATATAGCTGACACAGACTTAAGATTACGAAATGAGGCACATGCATCACTTTAAACCTGGCCTTTAAAAAGATTTCTGCAGCCGAAAATGAGAAAATAAATATTTGCTCAGGTGTAAATCTGATCTTGCAGCTCCTCAATAAGGGCTTGTGCTACGAGACGCTGAACACACACTGCTACCATTTAAACCGGCCTTTTCACTGCCATGACACATCACTTTAGAGAAAGAGAGAGAGAGAGAGATGGAGGAAGGAACAGACAGGGCTAAATTAAACACATTTGTTTCTGCTCACACATACCACAAGCCTTATGAAAACAGAGCACTGATTGTGTTCGTTCTTAAGCCGCTCTGACAGAAGCACACACACAGCTGTCTATAGAGGGCTGGATGTATGTTTGGCTCAACAGTAGAGGCATATAGAAACAGGCCCGGACCTCCTGTGTGTGCGGACTGAGCTTTACAACCTAATACACCCTCTACACATCCTTCTTCCCCATGAAACACGCATACACACAGCAGGGAAGCTCCCTTACTGACTCAAAAACGTGTACTTGCAGGTACGCAGTCATGACAGAGACATACTGTGCGCACAAATATAAGAATAGCTTACCAAAAACGATAATTTACTCTTTCTAAACCCATATGGCTATCTCTCTTCCAATGAACACAAAAGGAGGCGTTTCGCTGAATGTCCAAGCTGCTCTTTTACCATATAATTAAAGCGAAGGGGGACCGTGACTGTCAAGCAATGTTTTCAGTAAATAACTTACCCTATAAACCCTACTGTTTTGATACTCAAAGGCTCAAAGGTTTATCAACATGATTAATTTTGCTGTCGTTTGATTGAGTTTATATTTTTAGCAAGTAAAAGCCTTTTAGTAAAATTATAAAAATCAGTAAATATATCAAAGCAAAAAGACACATGAACCACAAGCTGATGGACATTTTAAAAATATTAGTAAAAGCTCCCAACGCTCTGCTCACATGTTGATAACGTATCCAACTCAAATAGCAGGGTGATGTCATGCAAAGGTGGAATTCGTTTTTGTGTAGAAAAGCAAGAATGTGTCACACTATTAAAATGAGGTGTGAACAATGGAGAAGGAATTAAGATTTCTAGGAGCTTTGATGCTAAATCTCCTCAACACCCCATTACAGTGACAACTACGGCCACTTATGACTGCACCGGCTCGCAGGTATTTACACCAAACCCATCCAGAGAGTCTGACTAAGAGAAAGAGAGCATGAAACACGCAATCACGCAAAGAAAGGGAAAGAAAAAAAACGCTCATAGTAGAGGATAAAACATCACAGAAGACAAAAAAAAGATCAAACCTGCATGATTTGGTCAATTTTGGACAAATACGTTTTGCTGTTGCTTGGGTATCAAGGTTAAAAGAAAAAGGCATCAAATCAAACTGAAACAACCGGTCTCATGATAAAAACTACAAACGAGTAAGACAAGCCTTTCATCTCCAAATAAAGTCCAGTTTTACCCATTGTTCTGAAGCCTGGAGGAACTTACTCTGTAGGGGTATTCCCTTTAATAATAATAATAAAATAATATAATAATAATAGTTATTTATCTTATTATTAGCAATAGAATTAGCAGTAGTAGTATATTTATGTTTGTATAATAATAACAATAAAAACAACAAACGCTACTAACAATACTTGTATTTTGTTTAATATTATTATTATTTTTAATATTATAATGTTTTTAGTAGTAGTAGTAGTAGTAGTAGTAGTAGTAGTAGTAGAAATAGTATATGTATGTGTTTATTATAATATTAATAACAATGTCTATAACAATTACTACTATTACTAACAATAATTGTATTTTAATTATTTACATTATATTATTTTATAATTTATATTATAATGTTTTATTATTAGTAGCAGTAGCATATTTCTTGTTTTTATAATAATAATAATAATGGTCTTATATTTTGTATAATACTAATATTTATTATTAGTTGTAGTAGCAGTATTACATTTTAGTAATATCGTGTTTTATTATGAAATAGCAAGTGTCATATTTATAAAATTTCATAATGTATTGTGACAGTCATATTTCTAGCATAATTTCTTCCATTTACAGGATTCAATTCAAATTTTTTTTTAGATAAACTTTGAGGCTTCATGTCACTGTGCACTAATCGTCACAGTCAGTAGATTTTAGAATATATTCATCTGTAGCGGCAAAAATGTGAATATGAAAAAGTTAATGCTTTGCATCACAAAAAAGTTCAAATTTTGTACGCACCTCCTGAGATGCAGAGACATGCTTGGAAGTTGCTGAAAACAGCTAACGAACAGGAATTATACCAGAGATTAATCTGACCAGCATATTGACGTATATCAGACACATAATATAAAAGTGTGTCTTCTCTTCACAGTTAAACAGCTGGGCATATGGTCTGATGTCTTTAGTCCTGGCTTCAGTCCATTTGGCTCTTTTCTTCGAGGTCAGACAGTGTTTTGCATCCAAGGCTGCGCAAGCAGCTCACCATTCAACCCACCTTTTAAACTTTACGTGAATACACTTCAGTCCAAGTACATAACCAATTACACAGACACCACACTGACATGAACTTCCTCGAGGAGCCAAACCTCATTCAGACCAAAGCTATGAATTTGATGAACGACAAAGACCTGGACTTCAGGAGAACTGTGCAAGTGTCAGAAGGATGTACTCAAATCAAGGCAAATCTACCACTTCAAACGACAAAAAGATATGCAAGATTTCTGAAGATTCATTACAACACGACTTCACCTCAGAATTAAGAATCGACGGCATAAAACAAACATGTAAGCCTATATAGAAACTATTAAGACTGATCTTCAGGGTCAAGGACCTGTTATTGAAAAAGCAAGAACGCTTTTCTTCTAGAAGACTTGCTGAACTGCAGTGAACAGTTACATAAAATTTCACAAATATTAGTCAATTGTAAATCTCTACCAATCAAACTTAGCGCTGAGGAAAAAGCTTTGTGGGAAGCACACGTCTCCAGAAACCCACTCAGCTTTTGACCCTGAACTTTGACCTTTCACCATTAGCCTGAAGGGCAAACACAGTATTGAGTGACAGCTGAAGCAGAGTCGTAGTGTGTTTGTACACGGGCCCAAAGCGAGCCTACGAAGTGTTGCATTACTCCGCGGCCCCAGTTCTCACTCAGTGAGACTAATTCCGGGTCAAAGTCTCTGTGCCATTTAATCACATTTGTTTGGCAACTATTCTGCATTAAACAAAACATGTCAGAGATGAACCGCTAAAGAACGAGGAGAGAAACAGACAGGAACAGAGGATGAGGAGAGAGAGGAATGAGTTGTTATTAAAACAGTGCTGGTTCCTGTTTAAGATTTGTACTGAGCTTAAGCTAATATAAGTAATACCACAGCAGGGGACTGGAAGGAAAAAACTATAAAACACAAGCGTGTACACACGGACTCAGCTGAACACACACACAAATAAATAAAGTTCATGTGTGCTGTAATCTAAAACTACAACATCTCAAGAAGAGCCACTATAAACTCATTTTATACACACACAATTACTGAACAATATTTGCACAATATATTTAAAGATTCTGGCACCGATAGCCTTATGGGCAGTGTGCTGACATACAGCGCCGTTGTACTACGGGTGTCCCGAGTTCGAATCCCAGCTCGTGGAGCTTTCCCCATCCTGGCCCCCATCTTTCTCCCACTTTGCTTCCTGTAATTACACTGTCCTATCTAAATAAACGTACAACACCAAAAATAAATATTTTTTTTAATTATTTAAAGATATTTAAAAACAGAAAATTGCCAAATAATTATGGCTGATTAATCAGCTAACTGACAGATATATCACATTATATACATTAATACACTACTGTTCTAAAGTGTGAGGTGACTTTTTTTTTAAAGAAATTAAGACTTCTGTTCATCAAGAATGCATTTCACATAAGTGCTGTTCTTTTGAACTTTCTACTCCGAAGCTTTTGAATTTCTAATAAGAAATCCTTAAAAATGTATTACTTTTTTCCACAATAATATTAAGCAGCACAACTGTTTTCAACATTGATAAGAAATGTTTCTTGAGCATCAAATCAGCATATTAGAATGAATTCTGAAGAATCATGTGAGACAGAAGACTGAAAATTCAGCTTTTGCATCAATGAATCATATCTGAAAACATTCAAATTGAATTTTCTGAATTGTAATATTTTACAATAGTACTGTTTTTACATTTTGAAAAAACATACTGATCGAAAACTATTGATCAGTAATGTGTGTGTGTTTATATATAATATAATTTATATATAATATAAATTATATTATATATAATACATTAAATAACATTAAATGTAGCAGCAAACATTAAATATATATATATATATACATAACAGAATTATATAACATATACATTAATATATACATTAAATATACAACTATATAGTCAATTCAATTATTGTAGAGAAAAGATTATATGAGATCAGGAAAAAATGCAGTCTGTACTCGAGCATGCATCTCCTGCATGCACTCCACAGCTCAATGCATCACTACACTTCAACTTTATATCAACAAAACTGGATAATATCAGGCCATTTTACTTCTTTTATATGATTTAAGTGAAACAGGACATTTAAGGAGTTTAGGATGGGATTTGATTATATCCATCAGGACTTGATTCAATCCAAAAACTGAAAAGCACTATAAAGTAGACAGATGGCTGGACTAAAGCAGTTGAAAAACCCAACAAGGTTGGGTGAAGTCAACCAAAGTCATTTTAGTTTTCCTTTGGAGTAACATGCACTGAATCAATAAAGGCAACCGACTCGATGTTGAATAAAATGATAATAATAATAATAAACAATTCCGTCCAATGGCAAAACATATTCAGCTAGACCTCATGCTCCTATGACAGCACATTCAAGAATGAGGCACAGAATTGCTATATAATTGAGTGAGTAGGAGTGATGAGGAGATGCAAAAAAGACGCAGTACTAGCAGTAAAGTTTAAACGAGAGTAAGGAGTGTGTGTGTGTGTGTGTGTAGGCCTCAGCTGTACGACTCTGAGCTGCTGCTCTGATTTCTTTGTCCTGTCACACATGCCAGTCTAAAACTCTCAAAGAGCCCATTCACTACCAGTGCTACACTTGCCAACACACACACACACTGTCTTTTCCTCTCTACAGTCCAATGTAACGCACACATTCCTTCTTAAGTGCTGTGCGGACAACACACCATGGCCACCTCACTCCTACTCTGCTAAAATGATCTTAGAAACTCAAAAGCAGGCTAAACCCATCTTAGAAATTAACAATGGAGAGTCACGTGTGCGGGGAATCCCAAGGCCTGAGCTCACAAGCTTTTTTTTTGGGGGGGGGGGGGGGGGGGGGGCACTCGAAAAAAGGCCGTTTGAGAGGAAGAAATGGATCAATTGTAGGAAAACTAATGAGAGAAATCATAATATCTAATATGTCAGCTAGAAACACACTCACCTTTGCACTCAGTTCATTTAGCATGATTTGAGATAAATGTATGATACCATTGTTCTCAGATTTGGAAACGACTTGAAATATGACATTAAAATAATCTACTTAGTGAATTATGGGCTTGTGGTGGTGCTTGAGACATTATTGGAAATTCAATGTTTCTGTAAAGACTAACAGTAAAGCTAATAAAAGAATCACATAAAACGTGCTAAATTCTGACAGATAGCTTGGCTCATCAATATTAACCTTGTTGTCTGTATTCGCTCAGACTGATTTGCTAAAATCAAAAAGTGGATGGCGATAGGGGAGCGTTAATGAATGGGATTGCCACTAACACATTAGTGCTTGCACTTAAAACCATCGGTTTAAGTAATAGGCTAAAATAATTAATTTCAAACTGAATTCCACCAGTTAACTGTAAATCCATTGATTGGCCGCCAAGTAAACTACCTTGCCTTAAAAAGACTATGGCTGGGATCAGCACAAGCTCAGTTTCCATTACAGATTTTTTTTTTTGCGATATTTTCTAAATGTCGATAAAAAACTATTGCGAAATGACGGCATTTATATTACAAATGTGATGCGACTATAAGGTAATTTTTTCCTCTTGTGACTTTTCCATTGCACTTTTGCAAAATATTCCTTTTTCGAATTTCCTGAAAAATTACTTATTTGCGATATATGCAAGTTTTTGAAAAATTGACTCATTTCCTCTGGGCGTATTTTCAATTTGCACAATTTGAAGGGTAATGGAAACAGCTACTGCCAAGATGTGTGTGATAGACAGAAACAAGACATTTATGTTGACCTTAACAGATATATCACACCCTTACAAATTGGAAGTAGGAGCTGTAATTGTTTGCCTACCAATATGGCCGCCAAGTGAACCACCTTGCTTTAAAGGGACTTTAGCTGGGATTAGCTCAGACGAGATATGTGTGACAGTCAGAAATGACATTTTTGTTGACCTTAACAGTTTTAGAGATAGCACACCATTACTCGCAAATGTTTTAACCAGTCAGGTGCTGTAATTAATCTACAAACTGGAATTAGGTGAGAAAAGTGAGTCTGTTGCTGGGTCTTAATTGAATCTAGCAAGACGGTGGAACATTGTGACCATCTAATGAGTCTAACTGATTTAGACAAGTTTACATTAAGGTTTGTTCAAAGGTTAGGCGGATTTCATCTGGTCAGAGGTCATCGTAGTTATGGAGATGTTTAGTTGGGTCACTCTGGATCCATTTCACCTCATTCAGACAATCCTGATCCAAATCAAGAAACCTGTGATGCCATTCCACGTAATTTAAAAAGGTGCTTTTTACAGATTCACAACTACTTCTCCAAGATCTCACGGATCCAATGGAAACGGTGACTAGCATGGTTTTATACTTCAGAAAGCTGCACAGAAAGCAAGTCGAGTGTTTGGGACTGTTGTTGTTGCAAAGCGCCTTGCCTGGAGCGGCCTTGTTAAACGAGCTAATCGTTTACATCTGGAGTTCCGCGCAGAGGAGGGGAAGGAGTCGGGATGGAGGGGAGAAGCAGGATATTCAGGAGGTGCAACACGAGCACAGGGGCATATCCTGTGACGATAGGACATACGTGACCTACCGAGAGCAAGACAAAACAAATAAAGCTAGAGGGAAAGAATAGCTTCATTCTTTCTTTCTTGGACGTGTAACGCTGGAGGTGTCGTCTTATCATTAGCATGCTGGCACTGCTGTGTTTCAGCTGTCTATATCAGTGCCGAGGCTTACGAGTGTTTTGTGGCCTCTGTCTGACCTGTGGGCCGAAGCAGGGCCTTAAAACAAATATGATAGTGATAAGAGATCCTCATCTGCTTGTGATGGTGTCCAGGGGCCAGAGGGCCACGTGTATACATACAAGGACCTGCTCATGCTGGGCAATGAGACAACACTGATAATAGTGAAAGTAGAGGTCTGGGGCTTATTAGGTCAGAAACATACTTAAAACAATATACAAGCCAATGCATGGCATAACAAGTGGACCAACTTGTACTTAATGCATGCTCTTGCTTAACTGTGTTGGCAACAAACCTCAGGTCTGATAGAGTTACTTTCAGATGCCTGTACCATTAAACCAGTATATATGCATTGTAACTTTTTCAAACTGTTGCTCCATCATGACAGTATTTGACCGGAAGAGAGAACTGACCGGGATGATGACAGTTTATGTTAATGTCTGACATAAGCATACAAAGAATTGCATTATGAACGGAGCACAACAGTGACCACCCACATTTCAGCAGCTTATTTTTCCACTAATTCAGGGATTCATTAAAGAGTTTTATGCCTTTACCAACATTATAAACCTGGTTTTTAAAAAGCTTTTTAAAAATATATAAAATCAGACAAAGACAAAAACGTAATGGCATTAAACATCGCAAATGACGTAATCAAATAAAAAAAACTACAGTACAGTATAAAACTATTGATTCATATACATTTATCATAAGCATTAAATGCAGTATATTTGAGTTTTGTGAAAAAATTATCAAAAAAAAAAAAAAAAAAAATATATAATTATATAAATATATAAAAAA
>NW_015505739.1:264479-289180 GCF_001515645.1 Sinocyclocheilus grahami
AAAAAAAAAAAAAATATATATATATATATATATATATATATATATATATATATATATATATACATACATACATACACACTTCTGTTTAAAAGATCGGGGTCACTAAAGCAAAGATGCATTAAATTGATCAAAAGCTCCAGTAAATAAATAAACAGAATAAAATAATTTTTTGACAGTTAAAGCAGGATATGAAGCAGCACAACTGTTTTTAACATTGATAACAAATCTTTCTGAGCAGCAATTCAGTATATTAGAATGATTTCTGAAAGATCATGTGACACTGAAGACTGGAGGAATGATGCTGCTTTGCATCACATGAATAAATTAAATTTTAAATACAGTAGTCAACATTCGATGTGGATCAAAAAAGTTAACCAAAGTTGTCCTAAGACAAGAACGCATTTTGGTTTTAAGACAACTTTGATGAAAGGTTTTGATCCAATTCAAATGTTGACAAGTGTATATTCAAATTGAAAACAGATATTTTAAATTGCAATACTATTTAACAATATTGTTGTTTTACTGTAAAAAAAAAATGCAGCCTTCAAGAGCATAAGAACAACTTTTGAACAGTACCGAGATGCTTAAAGAGAGTCTTATTCAATAATGTTCGCAATTAGGGATGCACGATATTGGATTTTTGCCGATATCCGATATGCCGATATTTTTCAGCTCATTTTGGCAGATAGCCGATGCCGATACCGATGTCAGTTTGTTTGGAAGTTTCAAATTATTTGTATAACTATTTTTTATTTTGTTATTTAAATTATTTTGGTTAGTTTTTAACAAGAACTTATTTGTTAGAATTAAAAAAACAATAATGAAGTTCTTTTATAATGACAGTACAATGAAGATTTGAAAATAAATTAACTATATTCAATCGCTGCTTTTTTTTCAGAAAGATGCAGTGGTAACCTTAACATCTTATTTTAAGATTTAACATTTGTAAATGGTCTAAAGCAAAAGAGGTGTAAAAACTCTGAACATTTTTTAGAGCTCATAATTTGTTTAAAAATATGTAACATATTACACATTCATTAATAAATCAGCATACATAGTTATTTAATTTAAGTTTCATGTTTGTAATATTTTTTGTGTTCATGTAAGCTATAGTTTCTGACCTTTAAATCAATACATACTCATGATTTTATGGCATCAATTACTGCTTTATTTAATCAGAAACACAGTCTAATTATTATTTGTGTATTTTGCTTCATTTTAATAGAAGTAGGCCAACAGTGCACCCTACAGAATTAAAACTCCTTACGGAGCAGGCATTAGGACCCCGGGGAGGCTACCGTTGCTGCCGCTGCACGTGGTATTACTGTTGACTCTATCGCACTCCTAACGCGTCATTCTATACCTGCATTCTCAGTTTAAATGCAGCGATCCAAAACAGTAAATCTAATCATCATTCAGGCAAAACTTTGCCTTAAGAATGAGCCACACCGTTGACATGATCTAATCGCTAGCACACCCTGAGCACATGTGAGTTAATGTATTCCTCTTATCGGCAAAACATATCAGCATAATTTTTCATATCGGGCAGATGCCGATATTTACATTTAAATTCATTATCGGACGATTCCGATTTTGGTCCGATAATATTGTGCATCTCTATTTGCAATGCATCATGGGAGTTGGAGTTTCGGAGTAGTTGTTTGGTATTCAGCTTCAGTGATTGATTGAATTCAAGGTGTTGCCCACTTCAGGATTGTGGGTAGTGCAGATTAAATTCCAACATATTATCATTACTTAACTTAAGCAAATCAGTCTGATCCATCAACACAGGACAATATAAAAATGTCAAATATGCAGAAACATTTACGAATACACATCTTTCATGTACCATCACACCCAATTTCCATTTAGAAACAACTTTGTCATCCCATTTTTCATGCAACAGTGAAAGAACTAGGTGTAATATTTCTTCCATCCACACTTCCACTTTTCCTCTCGTTCACCCCCTTCCCTTTTACTTATTTCCTTATAATCACTATCACTTTTCCCTCCTTCCACCCACCAACTGTGCAGCATGTCAGGCCCACTCTGCCTCCTCTTTCCAACTCTCTCCGCTAAGCTTTAACTGAAACCATCTGCTTGGAATACCAGACTGATGAAGGTCTTGGTTGGGGGAGTTGCCCTCGCTCACACCCCCCTTCGCTCACAATCAGATTTTATTAGCGTACACTCCAGCACTTAGTGTTCTGGTTTTAAGAGCACTGATGGCTCTTAATGTGAAATAAAACCCTGGTCTCCACGTGAGGGGCCACACATGATCCAGAGGGGACCTGCTGTAGTCGAGGGGGTGGAGGGTGTGCGGAGCCCTGCTATCAATCAGCCAAAGAGCCCTTATCACCCTGAAGAGAGATGGATGACCCCCACACCCCTCCAGCCCACAGGGGGTTAACCTTGGCCCACCGGTTGGGGGCTTTAACTTGGTCTAACACTGATACCACACAGCCTAGAGGGGGCAAGTGGGTATTAGCAGGACATATGATAAGTGCATGCACGCATATTTGTATTCTTAAAGTGCACATGACGAGACGGTATTAGTTTGACATACAACAAGCATGAACTCTATAACATGCACAGAAAAACAGGCCTATATTTCATCATGGTCGGCTTTACTTTTGACCTGTGAGCAGCTGTGATTTCTTGTTGGACCAACACGAAGTGCATTGCATTGTTTTCTCAAGCATTTTCCACATTGTAGAGGGCTAGTGTTTAGGCCGAGTCCTTGTGTACCGAGGTATACATTTCCCTATGGGTGTGAATGGCAAACATTCATGCTGGTGTAGGTCAATATGACAAATTGTTGAATGCATTGTTCTTTCATCCCTCATAACCAGTGTCGTTACTGTTAACTATATCTATTTTAAAAGTTTTTATTAATTATAAAAAAAGCTGAAATTAAATCTAAATATGAGAAAAATATTCAAACACGAATGAGAAATGTTACCTTGGCAACTGAAATAAAAATACTAAAACTAATACTGCAATTAAAAATATTAATATATATGTTAAAGCAAAATAGAAATATATATTTTTTAAAATCGAACTGAATAAAAAGGGCAAAAGTAAATAAAATGACTAAAACAAATGAAAATGAAAACTGAAAATAAAAGGTAATTCAAAATATTAATAACTACTAAAATAGTAAATAAATAATAATAAAATAATACTTGGAGGGCCTCATTTTTAATAGTAGATGAGCAGAACCACTTAAAATTATCATCTTTTTTATTTTTGAATTTATATATTATATATTTGACATTAGATAAAACTATTATATTCATGTTTAAAGATGCTGTTACATGAGTTTAATGAAACTACTATTCATAGATCACTTTTCAATACATTTAACAATTATTTGACAAATAAAATGAAAAAAAAAGTTTTTTTATAGACAGTTACATCACTATAAAAAAAATTATTGCTGCAATTAATTATCACAACTGAAAATGAAATATTAAGTAGTAATCCATTGTTTTAATTTAAAGTAAATGTTCATGCTTGACTTAAAATTATAAATTTGGTTAACTTTTTTATTTGGATATTTAAGTTAAGTTAGCTTAACAAATTTTAAGTTGTAACTAATCACAGAAGCATTTTGTACAGTGATGTAACACTGAAATATCTTCAGTTATAATAATATAACTTTGAAATTTACTTTTTATTTTTGAACACATTGATAATTGATGGATTCATTTTTATTTTAAGCGACACTACTAGTCCTCCACACATTTGTGTTCACATTACTTTGAATATGACATCATTCCTGACTAAGGTCTAAAAATTTAGGGGAGTGTCACTCTTCAAATCACACTCAATAAATGTATCGCTCTCATAGAAAAGTCTCTATAGACCGCTAACAGAGACACATCTGGAATATTCCATCAGTGAGACGGAGCCAGGTCTTTGAGAGCATACCATCACAAGAAGTAAACTGTTTGAAAACGCCCACTACACCACCAGCTAACAAATATAGACACTGAACTAACAAATCAACTCCCACAGTAATGAAGGTCCCTCTAAAGTCACTGTATCCTTATGCAGCCATCCTGGTTTTAGCCGTAATTTTTAATGTTAGATCATAGTGGTTAGTGGGTGTATTTGCTGAGCTAATGTTGATTTTAGCCAGCTCCCCTAAATTGAGCAAAACTAACACGGGGAAAAAAGTGAACAGTTAAACTGTGGTCACATTAGTGACAATTTGGCGAAATTCCGAGGGCAAGAAGGTCCATTGTGTATTGTCAATACTGTAGCAATGCATGTAGGGTCTGTGATGCAGAAAACGCGGACAGAATCGCAGAATTTGGTTATAAAAACAATTTACTGTATAATGTGGAATGTCATGGAATTTGCCAAATTTTAAATCAAATCAGCCTCTGCAGCCTCAAAATATGAACACATGAACAATCTCTTGAACTGCTCTGACTAGGGCTGGATATCGAGTTCGATACTTTTTAGGCACCGACCGAATTGCCTCGATACTATAGAGTATCGAAAAACGTCTCGTCATTCGGTACTAAATTTCGATACCTAAGGGGTTAATCTCATCAACGTCAGTGAGGTGCAGATCGATCAGTGTTTGTCATCCGCGAGAGCGATGCGAAAACGTACGGAGCAGTCTGCTCATGGTATCTTACTATAGCCTAGCCCTAATACACCGATAGGTCTGCACAGTCGGTCCGCGACTGTGACACTCAAGAGATGTGGCTCACACGTGAGGATTTAGTGTGAATGCGTCCCAGCCCCCGTAGCTGTAAGGCTACATTTACACTGGTGCACTTTTGTTTTAAAATGAAAACGATCCTCGTCATACTGGCGTTTCCACTGCGTTTCAAGTCGGCTTTCCACTATCTCCGACAAGCGACAGACCGAAAGTCATTAATTTCCAATGGAGAGTAGCGTGGGAGCTGTGTAGAGTTCCAATCATATGAAGATGTCTGTTCATACTACAAGACCGAAAGCGCGTGTTATGTGACCATTCATGCACACTGTAGCATCATGCTACATAAGACCAGGGTTTAAATTGGGCCGGGGGCCGTTAACGTTATAGACTCCAGGGCTTGACATTAACGCTTCATTAATGCCAGACAAGTAACATGATCACAGCAACCAGACGATTTCATTGCGGCTTGATTCCGTGTTTTGAACGAATCGGTTGAGTCAAAGTTTCATTAGCCCATGCATAAACATCTGATGAATCTGCCGTTTGAACGAATCGTTTGAAAAAACGACTCAATGACTCACTCATTAAACGCTCACTACTGGCACCTACTGGCGTTTTAATTTAGTTGAAAAGTATCATTTCCACCATAATTTCTTGTTTGTATATTAAAAAATATTTAAAATAATCTCATAATAATTATTTAATGCAGTTGTATTTTTCAGTGTCAATTGAATTTATTGATCAAATGTAAGAATTTGAAATGAAAGTATTAATGAGATTAGTGGGAATAGAATAAATAATTTGCACAAAAAACTAAACGCACATATACATACATATATATATATATATATAAGCTCGATACCATAGAGCCCCCCCCCCACAACAAATTTGCACTGATTTTTTGTTTGTTACATTTTGTTCCTTTGTGCAGTGGCTTTGAGTCTGTATAAACATCAACAAGCTGAAAAATAAAACCAAAGTTTTTTTTTTTAGATAATGTAATCTTGTTCAAATAGATTTCATAAAATTGGTATCGGAAAAAGTATCGTTCAGGAACCGGTATCGAAGTCAAGGTATCGGTATCAATATCGAACATTTTTGAACGATACCCAGCCCTAGCTCTGAGAGTCACTTCATGAGCATTTTACCGTTTCTTTTGAGTAAAACTATCGTCATATCATTTATAAACAGAAACCTAAATGTCTTCACAGCAACTCGTCAAAATAAAAGTTCGGTTTAACCTGAAGAAATTGTTACAAAAATATATTAGTGAATGTAATGATAGTACTACAACTAATAATACAATTATTATTAAAAAATTATTTTTCAAGGAATGGGGGGGGGGGGTATTTATAGATGCTTTTGTTTATTAAAATTTTATGAAACCATTAAAATGGAATCCAGAAAACTAATGGAAAACAGAATACAAAAATATAACCATGACAAAAAAAAATAAAAACATACTTCATAGAGCCTTAATGTTTTTTTTTTTTTTACTTTTCATAAATTGCTGTTCAGTTGTGTACGTTTAATGATTTCAATTAAGTAGACGCTTTTTGATTAATAAAATTTATTTGAACCATTAGAGACTAGAAAAATTTAAATGGAAAAAAAGTGTAATCCAGATAAATTAAAATGGGAAAAAATGGAATTTGGAAAAAAAATAAAATGGATTTCATGGGGCCCCAAGTATGAATCACAGAAGTAATTTTCAAATCAAACCATTTTCTGGCAAATTCACGTGACCAACTCGAACCTGTTGTGACACAAATTCCCAATCTTTCACACAAATTTCCATTCATGTGGCCACCCAATGTGATAAATATCTACTCCGAATCTACTTACGCACTTGTTTATGAAAAGCTGGTTTCAGGCAAAGAAAAACAACACGAGTTACTGTACCAGTCCCTGATATATATGTGTATTACTGGAAATAAGCACCACAGTCCGCTGAGAGTCTGAAATAGACTTTAAAGATCGAATAAACAACTGGTGTCTTGTCAAAAACATCCCAGAGCGGAATTAAAATGGGCGTCTCAAAGTGCCGCTTCTGTCTGAACCTGGCCGACTCCGAAGCGCCTGCTTCAGATTAATAAATTGATGAAAAAATACATTTATACACATGCTCATCCCAAAAGCTTCAAAGGCCTTCTCATTGATGTCACTGAACGTAGCGAGTGTGTGTGTGTGTGTGTGTGTGTGTGTGTGTGAGAGAGGGATGGTTGGTTTGCCAGTCCTCACGGGGGGATGAATCTCTCCTGAAGGGCCCGGCTCTTGAAAAGCCAGTGAAGGCTATAAACAGAATATGTAATGGCAGGGACGGAACAGAGGGAGGGATGATGGGCAAGCTATGGGTGGCAGAAGGGGTCGACGCCAACTCCCGCTCTCCTAAGAGAAAGGAAGGAGGAGGGAAGGCCAAGGCTGGCAGTGTTTCACACAATTCAAAAAGTACAGTGCGCACGGACACGCTCGCACGATGCACTGGTAGTTTTTGATGGGTTTAAGGAGAGTTTATGTTTGACAAGGACCTTCAACATGACTGAGAAAAGTTTCTTCAACAGAAGTTTGTTGCTTTGTATTGTGCAACATCTTTTCAAAAAACTCAACGCTTCAACGCTAAAGTAAAAATCTGTGAAGGACAGAAATGCAACCTGTTTATTGAGCTTCAATCATTATTCGAGAAACTCAAAAGTCATGGTTTACTCAATGTCCTTCCAAACCCATATTTGATGCATTCAGTATGTAAATTGATCAGTGCTTATACTGTATATGTGAATAACAGTTAATTAAATCTGTTCATCGATTTAGAAGGCTTGCTCGATTCATACAGATCTTTTTGTACTTTGTAATGTGTTAAGGTTTTGATTACGTGTACTTTCAATGGATGGACAAAAAAAGATGCAAAAATATAAAAAATATATTTATCTGTGTTTCAAAGATGAGCTTATGTCTTATGGGTTTTTGGGTGAACTATCCATTTAACACTTTACTCAATGGATTTATGAATGTAATACACAAATTTGATAAGCTTGTGTTTTATAGATGAGGCCCAAAACGTCATTAAATATTACTGAAATACGTCTTTCCACTGCTGGAATAACCAGCTTCGTAAGGCTGCAGTCTTGTATCTGGTCCAAAGTGGACCATCTAAGACCAATATTAAACCACTTCCCAGTAATTTATACTAGCGTTAGATGGTCAAACTTTCATTTAGTGCGTGGTTAAACAGTTAATGACCAACTAATGACTAGCAAAACCAGATTTTCCAAAGGGTCCAAAACAATTACACTGGACAATAAATCACGAGATTAGATGTGAAATAGGACTTTAAGAAATCACGACATATTAAACACTTAATTTTTATCCCTCACAGCCATTTATTTGCATCAGTTGAAATACTACTCTGACTAAAATTCTACTAGTTGTCTCCTCAAACATCTAATGGAAAAGCATGAACAAAAGCATGCAATTATATTCCAAGACATGTTCCTTTAGTCAAATGTCACACATTGACCGTAGGAAAGTAGATTGTTTTAAAAGGTTGGAGAAAACATGTAGAAATCAGTCAAGACTGTTTACACAGTTGTGACACCAGGATCAACAAAGAGAACATTTGGCAACTACATTTCAGGTTGCCATCAACAGATCTCTCTGTCGCTCACTGGTGAGCAAACACACACGTTTGGGGTGTAAGCATAATGTTCAGTCTGTTGAAGGTACAGTTACACACAATGTACAGGCAGAAGACAAAGAAACTGTTCATCATTTACTCACCCTCAAATCAGTCCAAACCTAAGCCCTCTCTTATTGAATAATAAAAGCAGATGTTTAGAAGAATGTTCACGCTGCTCTTTTCCATTACAGTGAATGGTGACCAGGGGCTGCACAAGTCCAAAAATGTCAAAAATCACCATTCATAGTACATATGACATGTGTTGTATTCCAAGTCTACTAATTACTTTTACTGTTTTCTCTGTTATTTTTGGCGCTCGAAAGCATCCGTCCCCATTCACTTTCAATGTATAGAGCAGATCTGCTAAAATTCCGGTGTCTTGAATACACACTAACTGTTTACTCACACAAGAAATGGACATTAAAAAAAACCACACACGCGCACACCAACGATAGCACGATTGACTCAACTGTGTCTCAAAGATTTGAAGTGCTAAGAGCTGCTGGCAGAGTGAGAACACCTGAATGTGGAAAAATGCCCAGCGGAGGCCTAGAACGCCGTAAAAGACATGTGGCCTGAGCTGTGACGACATGCTCAGGCATTACAAAAGCGTGTGTTTGTGTGCGCGTGTGCCCTGTGCTATTCTTCCCCAAAAGACAAGACTAAACAGTTTAAAATGTGTTTCCACTGAGGTGTGTTTGTTTGCTGATGTGGGCGCCACAGTTACAAGGTTTGGCGAGTCACTTGGTTCCTTGTTCGGGCCCAAAACCCGACTGCGTTAAAACAACACGGGATTGTGCTCAAAGCTTTTGCGTTGGAAGGTAGAGACCGAAATCAAATGAAAAAGGAGTCTGAAAACCGATTACGATCCAAGTCTTTCAATGGCTTTTCCAGGAGAGCGAAGACTTGACCAGAAAATCATTTCAGCATGTAAATGTGCATTAAAATACAATGTTAGGAAACGCCACAAGCCTCTGAAAAACATTTAGGACTGAATCCATTCAGTGTGTTTACAACACATTATTACGCACCGTGTCAAAACCTGTCATCAACATGAAGAGAAGCATTGCTGCAGTTTGTACAGGGAACAGGTTGTAATACAGGACAATGACTGTTTATCTTTGATTATCTTTGACTGTCTATACTGACAGAACTTTGTTTTTGGCTTTTTGATGTGTTGCGAGCTGGATTTGAACTCATTTTGCCCAATTGAGCACCAAAGTTCAATATGATCCATCTTATGCGTTCAGAATCTCATACGTGACCCTGGACCACAAAACTAGTCATATGGGTCAATTTTCTGAAATTGAGATTTATACATTATCTGAAAGCTGAATACATTGATGTATGGTTTGTTAGGACAGGACAATATTTGGCTGAGAAACAACTATTTGAAAATCTGGAATCTGAGGGTGCAAAAAAAATCTAAATATTGAGAAAATCGTCTTTAAAGTTGTCCAAATGAAGTTCTTAGCAATGCATGATATTACTAATCAAAAATTACGTTTTGATATATTTACGGTAGGAAATGTACAAAATATATGCATACATGATCTTTACTTAATATCCTAATGATTTTTGGAATTTAAAAAAATCGATAATTTTGAACCATACAATGTATTTTTGGCTATTGCTACAAATATACCCGTGCTACTTATGACTGGTTTTGTGGTTCAGGGTCACATATTTGCAACTAAAGAAGGATTGACACTTTTCTAATGCCACACTAGAAACTGTAATGGACACATGAAAGTGCATTTAAATAATCATAAGATTCACAACGTAGATAAATGTTATTTAAACACATTTTGCTCAAATAAGCACCAAAGTTCTCATATCTTTACAATCTGTCTCATACTTGCAATTTTTAAAATTAGGAAGGATTTTGACACTTTTCTAACGCCTCACATTTTTAGGAAGCCACATATAAGTGTACTTAATTTTCACAATGTGGCTAAATTTTACTTCGCCAACAAAAGCATTGTGCATATACTCAACATATCCATTTCCAACACCCCTAGCAGACGATTCCTCGAGCCAGGCTTGAGCATTCATCTCAGTGACAAGCATTGAGAAGAGCAGAGCTGGTTGGCCGCCACACTCGATCCTTAAAAACAGTCCCACTGGATTATTGAGGAATGTCAGCTCGGAGCAGGCCCTAAATCAATTATGAGAAATCTGCACGCCTGTGTTTCCCCACATCTTTCCCTTCTGTCACTTCATACCTCGGTTTCTTTCTATCTTCCACTTATTTATGTCCTCTTCTCAGCTCTTTTTCACTGTTTGCTTTTCCTTTTTTACTAATGCCGTCTTTTTCACAATGCTTTTCCAAAGTTATCTGGACTGTTGCCCTCACCGCTACATGAATAGAAATGTAAAATGTCAAAAAAGAAGTTTGAGGTCTGAACTGCTCAATGGCTAATCTTGTGGATCTGACTATCAGGCCTCAAAACACTTAAAGAAAATTTGTTTTTGGTGGGGGTGGAATTTTTTTTCTTTCTTTTGACGGATTTATTTCATTAATACGTGATGAAGGCCTTAAGCATTCACAATTGCATTCAAGGTTAGTTATCTGAATTAAAGTGTAGGTCTCATACTCATACACATACACACACACACACACACTACCCACCTACAGATGCAACAGCATTCAGACTGATATTTAAATGCCCCAAAGGAGCGACGTGCAAAATTACACATTTCAAAACTGACTAGTCAGTTACCGTGTTTACATAAGAAATGTTCTTATGCTCAAAAACAGCTGGTGGAAACACATTCTGAATGGAATTGTGAGCTTGTTGTTAAAGTTTATAGATTATTAAACATTAATCAATATTTTTTAGGTTATTAAAACTTTTTAATATTTAGCTTTTAAATAGAAATAAATAGAAAGCAAGGGAATCCATCTAAAAGACTAGTTGATCATTGCGACAGTTTCCATCCCAAAGCACATCATACACTAAATATATTACAACAACAACAGCACCCAACAACAATAACCTCATTAATCACAATGTCACGTGTGCATGCCTATATGCGTGTTACTGTCACTAAAGAATGTTAAGAAATTCTAAGGATTAAGCAACGGTCTTTGTTTGCACTTCTTAACTAAAGCCACAGGTATTCAAAACTCCACATTCCCTTTGGCAAACCTTTCCTTCCTACAACTATAAATATTACATGAAATCTATGAATTCAGAGGAGCTTTTCAATTCCACCTCAGGGATATCAGAGCAACAGCACAAGAAACGTACATATTAGTTTAGAAGCGACATGATTACAAGTTTACTCTATTTGCGACTGCTTCAGGCTTTACTTTGGCATTCAAGGCCTGCCTTAGCAAGCATTGTGTATTCTCAGATTCCTGTAATATGATTTGTGCGCTTTATGGTAGTAACCAAACAGACGGTTTGGTTAGAAAAGCGTCTGCTAAGAAAATAAATATAAAACTAATCTATGCAGCGAACCTGAGAATGATTTCATTGCATTTTCAGTGGTACAAATATGTAGTGCACCATATAAAAGCAAGAGACCAAAATACGTCTGACTTAAATTTTTTTTTCTGTATAAGAAAAGAAAAATTGCCATGGGGGGGGGGGGGGCTTTTTTTTTTATCCCATTTTCTGGGGGGGGGGGGGGGACCTTTTCTTCTGACTCAATTTTTCATCCCATGGTAGAAGTTTAATGGCTTTCATTCTGACAAAGAACATTCTCTGAAGTCTTTTATATTCCTCAGATTCTCTACTTTACAAAACATATTGAACCGGTTGAATACCTTTTAGAATGACATTGTCAAATTACTCAAATAATAATCCTAATAATAAAAAAAGAGGATACAGCACAGACTCATGCTTTTCCCTGGCAAACATACTCTACATTTGTGCATTTGTTTGAGCGTAACACAGAAGATCATTCAGATTCTGACGGGTTCCTCCGCTTTGTTTGGAAACTTCCTTATGTGATTTTGTCAGCTGTGACTGAGGCTGTCTGAGCGAGAGCTTAAGATTAGTGTGTAAACATCTGAAGTATGCCAACCACTCATTGTCTGACGCTCGGCTCGCTCTAGAGGTGCTGATTGACAGGCTAAGCTCATCTGCCTCAATGACCTCCCATTTGACTCGGTCCGGGGCTAGACCTGATCTGCTTTTCAGTCGGAGATATCTCTTACTCTGGGATGATCTGATTTCTAGAACTTTCAGATAAAACACGAGCGCCAATCTGCTCGGGGTCTGGAGGTTATGAACTCCTGCGATTTGAATACTGTGAGGAATAATAAGAGTTAGATGCCTCTTTTTCAAAACAGGATGAGTCTTGCGTGGATATTTGTCTCACATCTGGATGCATTGGGTTATGGGGTCATTTTCTTTTGTCACCAAATCTTTTGACGGTCCCCAATCAGCTAAACGAATTAAAATGACTTCTAATCCTTATCCTGAATGCCACCATCTGAATATTTGCTAGTAAGCCCATATTAGCCTTTGGCTCCTTAATGCGCATTATGCTAGAGTTAACAGAGGGCTTCTGTGCTCGTGAGATGTGCCTGACATTGGATTAATTCACTATTTGAGTCTGTGATGGAATGATTTTTGCGAAAAATCGTTAAGGAAAGTTTGCTCATTGCAGGTACAGCCCGAGGCGATTTTAAGGGTGGGATGTTCCTTCAGGATAATTTAAGCGATAGGCTCGTCACACAACAACACTCTATAGTGTTGAGGAACAATGAGGAACAAAAGAGGATCTGGGTACCACAACTACTATGCAACTAAGAAGCAGCCATTAGGCTAATGAGGGCCTATGGAGATCCCAATGAAGCCATCAGCATTCACTCAGAATGACAATGTAAGACTAACGCCTCAGGAACTAAATGGAAGAGATTGGAAGGAGGGAGCACTCGTACGGACGAGTGAAAAGAAACGGAGAGGCCAAGTAAAACTTGCGCGAGTGTCTAGAGGGAGGAGGCGGGGGGAGAAAACGCAACTTTTCGCTCAAACGCTTGGCCGGGTCCAATCAAATCACATTGCGATTCAGTGTAAAGAAGGAGGATTTGAGCTCGGGAATAAACAATGGCTGTAAAACGTGTTGATTTGGGGAGATGGCTCACGGTTTAGCCAAAAAACACTCCCGGTTGAGGCTTTCAAAGACCCAACCGTTCATTCTCTTTTTCTGCAGAGCGCTGACGCATAACACCGCGGCAAAGCCATACATGAATGCCTGCTGAGTTCTTTGCAAATTGGGTTGAAAAGACCCAATGCTGGGGCTAAAAGGGCAGTCAACATTTCCCAGACACGGACACAAAACTCAAACACATCTATAGGGAGAGAACAGGCAAACTCTGCAGCCCTCGGACACCCAGAGAGAATTTCACTGTGACAGACCTCTTCGCTCGGCCAGACTAATCTTATTTTAAAGAAGGCTAAACAAGCAGCCTGAAACTGCTTAATTACAGCCCAGTGGCAGACAGCACCGAATTACATTCACTAGGTATTAGATCAATTAGCCAACCATTTCACAGACAAACATGAGGAATCTTCAGCGTATTTAGACCCCGAAGTGTGGGGCCAAAACACCATAAAGTACTTCAGATGCAAGATTTTGGCAAATCTGATCCAGTAAATGGTGGCGATAACTAGACATGATCTCCTACGCAACAAATAAATGAATAGAAATCTGTCAAATACAAGACAAACAGCTGAAGTACACAATTAAAACCAATTAAACAGTTTAATAGCCTCAAACATGAACTAATGCTAAAATGACATCAGCAATCCACTTCCACATGCATATTCCTTAAATAACTTCAAATTACAAAAACTGACTGGTGGTGAACTGCTAAATCTTAAGCACTAAAACTCTTTTTTTATGCTCTTTTTTAATGCTCTCATCTAGCTGAATGATCATGACTGCAGATACTGAAGGCGACACGACCTTACAATATTCAAAATAGTGGTTGATAAGTGCGGATTTTCAAATGGAATCTTTATAAGGAAACATGTTGGTTTCATTCCGTACGAGGGCCATTATAAACTCTCACATGATGTTTCTCGCTGCCTCTTAAAAACTCCAGAGATGTACCGAGGCACACAGTGTGTTCAATGGCACTCACCGTTCTTGCGCTTGGAGACAAGGCGCCGCTGGACAAGTAAGGATTGGTCAGATCTGGGATCATTAGAAACGGGTAGCCTGGATAATGGGGGCTCTTAAAAAACCCTCCATCTTGCTGTCTTCTCAAAGCTTGACAGTGGAGAGACAAATGATTAGGGATCAATGTGTGGACACAAAAGTTAAGTAAAGAACACGTATGGCAAGCTGTTTCAACGTTTATTCATATTACTGATATTTTTACTTGTACTGATACGTTTCTAGTATTTTTTATATATATTTGTTTGTAATCCACTATTGGTTAGTAAAAAATATATATATATTTTTTTAATATCACTAGTAACTATTCATTAAACACTAGTACCCATTAATAGCAAGTAACTTTTCTGAATTGCTACCGGCAACAAACTGCACAATTTTCCTTTTGAAAATGTCTATTCTATAATTCTATGTAAACTTGTGGTTCAGATATCATCTGTTCACTTCCTACTAGTATATATATATATATATATATATATATATTCTAATGGTTTCTGCTACCAAGTTTAGTTTTGCTAGTAAGTGTAAATGACATAGTAGATTTTTTTTTAATCTAAATAATAGCATCTATTCCAGAACTTATTAGATATTAATACCTATTTTTTTATTACATTAATATCTATCACATTTTAACAACTGTTATCTCACAAATTTCAGTTGCTTTATTTGCTTTATTACCTCATAGTTTAAATAAAACGAATATACATTACATTAGAAAACGCATACATTTTTTTACTATTGTTATACACAATAATACATAGTAACTAGAAGTAGGTTACTGAAATAGATACTTAACTATTAGAGCAGTTACACTATTTTTTAAAAAGCACTGTTATATAATGAATAGCTATGAGTGACATTGAAAAAGATACTACTAGTAACAAAAACAGAAACTAGTTTTTCATGAATAATTGCTAAATCGGCGTGCCATAGCAGAAGCTTGCTCGTACCTTCAGTGAAATACTCTCGGGCTTTCTCATAACTTTCAAGATCAGCTCTTGGTTGAGGGCGCCTCTCGGTTTGCTGAAGGAAAGAGTGAGGAACGGAGAAAAACAAAGCGAAAAAGTTATTTTTTCCGACGGCAACGACCACATCCATGCGTCTGTCAACACGCGGTGGTGTCTGACTTACCTCAGAATCGGATGAACTGCTGTTATTTTCCGACTCGTTCACTAGAGAAGACTTCACGTCGTCCAGATCTCTTTCGGCAGACACGTTTTCGGAGATTTTCTCCTCTTGTTCGCCCTCATCTTTGAATGAGATCAATTCATCGTTGGCCCCCAACTCATCCCCTCCACCTCCGTTAAGCTGTGGCATGTTCTCGAGCGTCTCGCGAGGTTTGAGTATCGATACTTTCGATACTCGCGATATATCGATACTTTGGATGTGGAGTCGGAAATATGCAAGTGCTAATTATGAGTTCAGAACACTTGAATAATCAAGTAAAGTTGATTTACAAGTGGGAATTTCATAAGTGTAGATTATACCCAAGTTGTAGAGTTGTGGCTTTGTAAGGGGCGTGTCAGTGCGACCCATGGCGGCAACAACAAAATTGAATGGTATGCTTTTGCAATGTTTTTTTTTGTCGTGCTGTATTTCAGTAAATATAGGGCATTACGTACTAAAGAAGTTTTAGTTAACAAGTGTAAAATTAATCACTCACATCTCACGCTTTTCTTTATGCAAAATACATTTTTTGTTAATATGTTTTGTGCAAAATTAAAGTTTTGTTAGGGTGCATACATGTTTACCTTTTCCGGCAAACGTTTGCGGGCAAAATCCCATCATTTCAATCGGAATCCACAATTTTGGGAATTTTTTCTAAAGGTGAAACATTTAACCAAGTAGATTTCGCAACAGGTTCAAGTTGAAGAGTTCAGAAATATGCACTTTGAAAGTGACTCACATTATTGGCAATACATAATGGATGATAATGTGACTACACCTTTTGATAGCACGCAGAGAAAAATTAAATGATATAAAAAATATATAAATTAAAACAAAATGTAATACAAATGAAACTTATTTTTTAATTTTGTGATGCCAGAGAAAACTACGGAGCCCCACACATGACACGCAGGGTAAAAAATTATATATTGTAATATATAACACAATTTACAAATATGTTCCCTTGTTGTTTTAAATCTTGGCCATGTTGTACTAATTTATTCCCTCCTGACACTGTTGGTTTAACTAAAACGAGTGAACAAATTAGCAAATCGTGGCCACGAATAAACATGTTGTGGGACAGAATTCTTAATTCGTGGCATTGCATATATTTTTTTTCAGTGTATATATACTGTACATTATTGTTTCTCCTCTATGCCCCGCCTTTCTGAAACGCGTTGATTTTTACAAAGCTCATCGGTCTGGAAAGCGAGGTGTGCTGTGATTGGCCAGCTATCCAGTGCGTTGTGATTGGCCGAATACCTCAAGCGTGCGATGGAAATGTTACGCCCCTTACCATATTGTGATGCAGTGTCCTGGCGCGATGAGATAAAAACAATAAAACCCATTATAAACGAGCCATTTGTTGCATCCAGTGGGGACATACAGTAATTACGGATTATAATGACTTATGCTGTCTTTTTACACGTTGCGTTGCATCGTGCCGCATAAACATAAAACCATGTCTGCATTTGTGATCGGAGAAATGACAAACAACAAGCGCTACTCTACACTGCTCAAAACTCGCGTTCGAATCATCAGTGGCAAATCCTTTAAATATAAAAAACATACTTACAGTCTGAGAGTCAGAAGCGCCAGACTGTCCTTGCAAAGTTGGAAACAGCCCCACTTTATAGAAACAGCCTCTGTGCCACAGACACATTGTAGGCTACTCTGCAGATTCAGGAAACAGTCCTCCATAAAATGTGCTGCACACTTCTGAATATTTGGGTTGAAGTGTTCTGGAACAGTGTTGTAAATACAACTTAACCACTGATTTCTAGTCGTGTCCTCTTTTGGAAGACCAAACAAAGTAGTTTCGCTTTCACAACGAAACACACAGCGTCTTCACAACATGGCGGCGGCAGCAACAATACTACAGCGAGAATAAAAGTTACGCCTTCTTTCTTTGCGTGAACATTTGGGCGGTGTTATGCAAATCTTCCCACATCGTGACGTAGATATGTGGGGAGCCGTTTTAGGGGGGCGTGGTTGACTCTTAACTTTTATAGAGAATATCTATTTGGATTTGAGACTTTAGTCTTTGCAACTTTATGGATCTTATCTATTCACGAACAGCTTGTAACACTCCAAAGAGAGAGGAAAATTTGAAATTGCATCATATGACGGGAATTGACAGAAAGCAAATTGGAAAAGAGAAGGGGATGGAATCAGGAAAGGACAAAAAGTTTGGACTCGAATTTAGGTTGCCCTAAATGAGTCGCTACACCGTAAAAAAAATTTTTTTTCAAAGTTATATATAAAACAAAGATCACTGGAGTACCTTTTACAAGAAAATACTATTTCAGTCAATCTACTGAGTTTAAATGTGTTCCTTGCTGTTTCTTTGTAAATATTTATGAAAATTACTAGCAATTTCTGAGTGAAAATTGCTTCAAAGTAATTTTTTTCAGTGTACATGTTGGAGCGTTGCCCAAAAAGCTTGTTGAGGAGAGGAGTGCTATTACTTTTCTAACCCATCTGATTTATGAGTTTTTTTGGGGAAAAAATTCCCACAAACTTACATTGAAGGAGGCATGTTTGTTTTCTTCTTCTTTTTTTTGGATGATGGTCAATAGCCGTAGCTCCTAATAAAAGTGAGTTTTTGTTCACTTGTCATGGTCCATTGATATTTGGGCAATTTGCTTTCCCAGACTGTCAGTTCATGTGTCACTGGTAGCCCCCCCATCACCACAGATCACAAAAGAACAACTAGGGCGTAACCGTCAATGAAGGAGCCAGACAGCAACGTTCACTCCCATCCAAACACTTAACCAAGCTTCAGCAGCCCATGCAGAATCTGCACCTGCAGGATTCTCTGGAAAGATCTACATATTTCTATATCATTGCTTATCATTTATAACATTTATAACATCTCATGCATATTTGCATTGCATTTGCATGTTTGCTTAATAAATATTTTGGCTAATTTGATTATGCTTTCAACCACCAATATGAGTCTAATAGTCTCAGAGCCATTTCAATTTTCTCCAAAATAAAGAAGAAAAAAAGAAATCCTTAATAATATACAATAATTGAAAGCATTTTAGTCATTTTATTAAGACTTATGAAGTCATGCTTCATGCTGATTTGATTGCTAAAATGCTAAAAAAAGAGAATTCTTTTCCATGGCTGAACACAGACGGGCTCTTATGCAGCACTATTCGTGGTTTTATTTGTTTGTTTTTCGTAGTCGACTTTAATGCTCCCTGTCTGTGAGGGTGTGATAATAGGAGTCTGAATAAGCCTCTAATGACATGGTGTTGTCGTAATTGCTGGTTACTGCTGTGTGGGGCAGTGTGTGCATGTGAGAGAGTATGGAGTAGGAAGGTAGGGCTTGTTGTAGGGATAATAGGTCTGTTAGTGAAGGCTTTACCCTCGTCGCTGATGAAATCCCCTCTCAGAACAGAGTGATCCCCAAACCTCCCACTGAGAGACGGCCCGAGGGCCACTCACACACACACACACACACACACACACACACACACAGGTACACAAAGTTATGACTTTTTTCGGTTTGATATGTGATTTTTAAGCTCAGTTTGAATGCTATTACTACTACTACTACTACTACTATATAATAAAAACTGTCAGAAAACTGAAGAGTTAATAATTAGCTTTATGGCAACTCAAGTTAATTGCACTTTAATATGTTGGGTTATAACTATAAACACAACATGGCTGAAAGGTTAATTTTACGTTATAAAATTATTAGAAAGTGAATTAAATGTTTACTATACATTATGGTAACAGGGTTTACAGTTTACGTTTAAATGTAAAGTCGTGTGGTAAAGTTCATGAAAATACAACACGCCTCTCTTAGAAAGTAAAAAAAAACAGTGAGTAGATTTTCATTGATTTGTTTATAAAAACAAAAAGTCTGCATTGACACTCAATTTGGTGCGAGTCACATATGTATTTGAGGAGCACAAGATTTGTTCAGTTTTGCAGAATCACTCACTTTGATTTGCTGGGCATGAACATGATTCCCACATACGAAAACAGAAAGACACAATAATAAAAGTTAATTCTTGTAATTAAAGAACTTACTGTGTTATGCAAGCACACCTACGGTGACTCACTGTACATTCAGCTCCACAATACAAATACAAAGATGATATGTCACAATACGCGTGTGAAGTCAAGCACATTCTCAGTTACAGGCTCCTCCTCTGAGCTGCTTTTTATGAAAGTAAATCTGCTTAAGAGCCATGATGGGAACTCTCCCGTGCGGTTTTAAGAAGCTAAAAATGGAGAATAAGCTGGCATAAGAATCCGCCTTCCCAAAGAATGCAGCGACGCCGCTTAGTTTGGACTAACTGTTGCAAATGAGCACTGGAGGGTGCGTCTGAGTGCAAGCACACAAACATGTGTCAGTGCTTGTGTATTTTATTGTGTTCTTGTTGTATTTGCTCCTTCCAGTGTTTATATCCGCACAGTCATGTAGATCTGGGCTTCAGGTGCACGGCTCATCTCTGTTCTCTCTCTCTGCTGATGGGGTGTTTGTTGAGGTGATTACTCCGTATGGGTCATTAGTTCTTGAAGCGTAATGCTTCTTTAGCAAATCCAGAGTGTTCTGTGTGTCCAGGCCCATCACCGGACTGCTTAACTCAGCCGCAGCTTGAAGACAAAGCTTCGGCCCACCAGGTTCACTTATTAGACCGAGAGAATGAAAGGAGGTCTCTGATGAATGATTCATGTTGTTTGATTCCACACGAGGTGGTTTTGTTTTTATTGTACACTCTTAAAAATAAAGGTGCTTCACGATGCCATAGAAGAACCTTTTTGTCTAAATGGTTCCATAAAGAACCTTTAACATCTGAAGAACCTTTCTGTTTCACAAAAGGTTCTTTGTGGCGAAAGAAGGTTCTTCAGATTACAAAAAGGTAAGAAAGAGATGGTTCTTTAAAGAACCTTTGACTGAATGGTTCTTTGTGGAACCAAAAATGGTTCTTCTATGGCATCGCTGTGAAGAACCTTTTGAAGCACCTTTATTTTTAAGAGTGTAGTTTTAACAATGCTATATTTAAGTACCCAGCTCAATGGAATAATGTTCATTTTGGTCAAGATCTATGAAATATTAAATATAAAATAAATAAAAAAACTTTAAAAATACAATTCAGAAATACACTTCTGTTCAGATGTTTGGGTCAGTGTTTTTTTTCTTTCAAAAGGATGGATTAAACGGTGACAGTAAAGACACTAATAATGTTACAAAAGATTTCTATTCCAAATAAATGCTGTTCTTTTGAACTTTCTGTAAAAAAAAAAATTATCATGGTTTCTACAAATATATTAAGCAGCTGTTTTCAATATTGCCATCACAGGAATAAATGGCAATTTAAAATATATTGAAATAGACAACAGATATTTTAAATTGTAATAATATTTCACAGTATCACTGTTTAGACAGCCTTCATGAGCAAACAATATTTAAGAAATATTACTGAACCAAAACTGTTAAATAGTGGCGTATAATGACTTCAATACACTATTTTCTATGATTAAAATATTTTACTTTCTGAATTAATATTAATTTAACATCATTTCTTTTGGGGGCAAAAATTAAAAATGTGGTGATACATCTGCATCTGTCCTGATGTCATAATGAGGAAAAAAACCTTGAAAAGAAAACCTTAAGAAAACCCCAAAACTAGTTTGGCAAAAATAAATACATTTAAAACAAAAACATATTGTTTTATTATTCCTTAAGAAAAAAAAAATATTTTACTTAAAAAAAGCAAAGCAGACCTTCATGGTCAATAATTATCAGATAAAACAGAAAACATATAAAAATTGTGGTACAAATTCCTCAAAAAAAAATTTTATTAATAATAATAATACTTACATGCATCTACAAGTGTATTCAAGGTGTAAGGAAAACTTTAGTGCATTTCTGGCACATACTTTTTAAACTAGATTATTCAAAAATTTTTAAGATCTTGCACACTTTTATTTCTAGGTACAAGCAGTAAGCTAAATTGAAATAGACAACAGTTATTTTAAATTGTAATAATATTTCACAGTATCACTGTTTAGACAGCCTTCATGAGCAAACAATATTTAAGAAATATTACTGAACCAAAACTGTTAAATAGTGGCGTATAATGACTTCAATACACTATTTTCTATGATTAAAATATTTTACTTTCTGAATTAATATTAATTTAACATCATTTCTTTTGGGGGCAAAAATTAAAAATGTGGTGATACATCTGCATCTGTCCTGATGTCATAATGAGGAAAAAAACCTTGAAAAGAAAACCTTAAGAAAACCCCCAAACTAGTTTGGCAAAAATAAATACATTTAAAACAAAAACATATTGTTTTATTATTCCTTAAGAAAAAAAAATATTTTACTTAAAAAAAGCAAAGCAGACCTTCATGGTCAATAATTATCAGATAAAACAGAAAACATATAAAAATTGTGGTACAAATTCCTCAAATTTTTTTTTAATTAATAATAATAATACTTACATGCATCTACAAGTGTATTCAAGGTGTAAGGAAAACATGAAATCTAAATTTTTTTAAACTTTAGTGCATTTCTGGCACATACTTTTTAAACTAGATTATTCAAAAATTTTTAAGATCTTGCACACTTTTATTTCTAGGTACAAGCAGTAAGCTAAATATTATATTAATAGCTATATTTTCGGCAATAAACGACATGGGGAACATTTTCTCCTCCCTAATTATTTGCTATGCATACATTTTGGTATTAGCATTTTTTTTGCATTGACTCAACCAGCACCCAATTCTGAGTCTCGTCCCACCGGTTGAGATCCACTGCTGTAAATATTCAGTAAAAGCAGTGTTTGTGCCTCTCCAGCACGTTTCCACGTCTCTCGCATGTCACACATTCTTCCTTCCCAAATCACAGTTTATTATAGTCCTCCTTGGGAGGCAGAGAGTGACAGAGCGCATTATTAATTGAATCAATTTGAGTGTCTCTATAATCCTGTCAGTAGTTTAGCTGAATTAAACCGAGCGGAAGAGACAGAAGTAGCTCAATGCTGTTGTCAGCCATGTGTCAGCATGCTGCAGCCTGACTGACGGACCAGCAGGGCCTCTCAGGGCCTCATTAGGACACCATTCCTACCCCGTGTGTGTGTGTGTGTGTGTGTGTGTTCTTTCTTATTATGTGTATACATACATTTGTGCATGTGTGTGAGTGTCTCGATGCAATCTGGCAGGTGTGTACACTCCCACCTCTCTGCCCAAGGTGGATCGTTTGCCTGAACAATACAAGTCAGCTCCAGCTTAAGTTGCAGGCATGTGAAAACTAGCCTGTAGGGACCGTTTCCAATATCTGTTCGCACTGCTACATTTTCTGCTGAAAATCTAATACCTTTTATTGTATTCAAACCGTCAGACCAGCACACTCTGGTATTCTGTACGCGTAATCGATCAGCCTTCCATTTTTGGCACTCCCTCCAAGCGTTGTTGATCGCACAACTAGACAATATCATTTACATTAAACCGTACTCAGCAAAACCACCAGGTTTGAAAACGTAGCTACAAGTATTGTAGCTAGAGACTCGATCTGCGACTTTATGTTGGTATGTTTAGATAAGCATGTATATTTGCATGATCATTACATATTCGGTCCCTACTGATATCATTATCTGCACACACACACACACACACACATACATACGCACACAAGCCACACGAGGGATCCTGCAACTTATATTTTATTCAACAAATCCAATGTTTCATTTCCCCTCAGGTAGTCACTCATTCAACAGACATTGCTCTTAAATTATGAATGTCTGGTTTGTCTCTTTTACACACACACTGGCAAGAATACACACCTGCGTCATTGCCAGAGACGTACTCATAGAGAATAAATAATGCGCTGGTGTGAAGTGACAGTAGTGTGTTAAAGTGGATCCCACATACCCACTGCTGTGTGAACCGCTGGGTTTTTACCTCTAACATGAATATAGCATATTTAATCGCCTTAATGTCAACACACGGATTTCTGCAGCCTTGTTCAGAGTGAAAGCAAGAATAGGATTTTTTTTTGTTTTTTGTTTTTGCCTGTCCTACTCAAATCTGTTGCATTTTTTCGTAGTTTGAATTTAAAAAAGAAAAACACATGACATTCAGCCACGCACAATCTAATTCAAATCATTTTTGATTTGATCTGAATAGTCAAATGTGCTCAGATTTGGTTTCTGCCCTAATGAAAAACATGCACTGCTAAATTCTCATGTATTGTAAACCAAATTTGCAACTGGATCTGAACGTGGCCTATAACATTTAGCAGCGCTATTGCATTTAGCTACATGCTAAAATGTTATATTTGTACAAGAATTTACTGAGTAAATATAGTATTAAAGCTGTAAAATCAATGCAATATACCTTATGAATTGAGTAAATATAAGAAAATTCCAACACCAAATATAATGTTGTGAAAAACCAAAAACACACAAAAATAACAACATAAAACGCTGTAGTGTTGCGGGCGTCCCGAGTTTGAATCCTGACTCGAGCACCTTTCCCGATCCCTCTCTCTCTCCCACTTTGCTTCCTGTCTTCTCTACACTATTCAATCTTAATAAAGGCAAAATGCCAAAAAAACAAATCTTTAAAAATAACTCGTAATTTTTCAACGTTGACTCTCATACAGTTTGTATAAAAGCATGCTGGGAAAAGCAGATTTCCCTCTCTTTTGAATTTGATTGTTAATTGTGGCCAACCTACTCAGTTTTTAAGCTGTTTTTAAAGATGAAGCATATTTACATGGAATGAGTAGTAATTGTAGTTCTTGAAATTAATCATTATAATTTTGCTATTCTCAAATATTTTGATTGATATTTTGATCTATTGTTGAAGAACATCCTCTTTTTTTTCCTGTATTTCACTTCTGTTCTAGCTTGTTTCCTTTAGTTTTCTGGCATTATATACAACGAATATTGTTTTCTCTGTGACAAATTGTTTATAATGTTCCTCATTTGATACATTACTTTAGATGAAAGTGTCTAAATGAATAAACAATGTAAATATATATATATATATATATATATATATATATAT
>NW_015505739.1:289259-301610 GCF_001515645.1 Sinocyclocheilus grahami
ATATATATATATATATATATATATATATATAGTGTACTTCTAAATGGCATCAATGTGCAAAAATTTATTTTTTTACAATTTAATTTATGGTATTTTCCTTCAACAAAGACACAAAAAATATTGATTACTCATTCTGCACTACACAGATTTTTATCCAATCAAATGCTTTCTTGAATGAGAATGTCCTGCCCCCTAATATCACCTGCAGCCAACTAACAAATCCTGGGTCATGGCTGTGACAAGCTAAAGGCGATTGCCTATTTAAAACAAAAGGAAAATAAAACTGCACTCATCAAGTGTTTAAATGTGGGCTCTAAAGTGAGTATGTTTAAAGTTAACTACCAGAATAATAATCTGATTTAATATTGTGCAAAATGTTTACAAAACAGCATACTTGAAATAAATTTCTCAAGCATCTGTGTCTGCTTGTATGTTTACATCCTTATTCTCTTTAGTTGTGTGTGAGGGTATTATTGGCCAGGAGAGATGCCAAAGGCTGAAACTAAATTTATTTACTTCCTCTAGATGGCCATTGATTTACTTCTTTCTCTTTTTCTTTTGTGCAACGTATGTACTGTACATAACTCTCATTTCTCTGGTGTGACAGAATGGGTTTTGTTCAGAAATAAATACTATATTACTATTTACCAAATAGTTGCATACAACACACTTCACAGTCATTTGTGACTTTTTTGTGAATTGGTGGTGAATTTGTATGATCTCATTTGTATGTTTTCTTACACCCCACAGAAGGTTTGGTTTATAGCTTCATGCTTACTTGTACACTTCAGTAAAAATCACATTGTACAAATTCACATGAATTCAACGTTTTGTAAATTACTGTTGGTTGGTACATACAGTAGCTGTTTTCCACAATGAGACTGCTCACATTTCAAACTGTAGTGCACTATATTGTTATTACGTGATCTCACTATGCTCGTCACACTTAAGCATGAAGAGTCCATTTTCTTTTTGGAAATAATATAAGTGAATTTGTATTTTTTCCTATTTTGTGCAAAATTTCTAAACTCTTGGTGGTCACATCAAATACATAGTCAAGTAAGACATATTAATCATGACTGTTATGATTTCCTATTCATCCATCACACTAGAAATGGAAGGTCAAGTTGAGTACATTGCACTGTGGGATACCATATTCCACACAGAAATGTTTGGCAAATGTATTAGGTCATCTGGGGATTCTCTGCATATAGAAAAATTGCATTGTGTGCACAGCATACTAAATACAGCCGAAGTCTACTGATAGTGGAACATAGTTTTTGTTTGTATGTGGCAGTGATGTGGTTTTCAGTGCATGTGTGTGTGTGTGTGTGTGTGTGTGTGTGTGTGTGTGTGTTTGTATGTGTGTGTGAGGGATGAAATGTGTGCAAGTGTGTGCTATAGAGAGAGTGACAACGAGTGCACATCCCTGTCTCTCACGGCTGCTCTTTCATGTGTTGCCAGACTGAACTGATGTAGGTCTCCCCATCAATGTGTGTGTGTGTGTGTGTGTGTGTGTGTGTGTTTGTATGTGTGTGTGAGGGATGAAATGTGTGCAAGTGTGTGCTATAGAGAGAGTGACAACGAGTGCACATCCCTGTCTCTCACGGCTGCTCTTTCATGTGTTGCCAGACTGAACTGATGTAGGTCTCCCCATCAAAGCTCTGTTTAATTCGATCTTAATGAGGGGTTCCTGTCCCTGCCCCTCTGCTTACTCTGTCAGCAACCTCCTCGGCTCCCACATTAAAATATCTCCTCTAGGTTAACCCATGCTTATGTGTATGTATGTGCGCATTGATTACGACAGAGCAAGAACTGAACCTGAAGCTTACTGAATGCTGTTTTTTAGCATGTTTAGACCTGTTTGAAACTTTTTAAAATAAGATATGACATGTATTGCAAGTTGAATTCAAACTTACATTGCTGAGCACTCAAGATCCTATTCAATCTGGGTCATAAAACCAATGTAACTTGTACTGCTCACACCACTGAAAGTGGATTGAAACCAGTGTCAACCGGCATGAGAGGCAGGTGCACTTACAATGCTAGAGACTGTAGTAGCCGCTAACGTCATTCACTAGCTGGCCTCCAATAAACTCATCCCCCTAATCCTCACAACATCCGGGTCATGGCACCAATGTACTTATGGTCTTACTTGCACAGCTCCAAATGGGATTCGAACCATCATCAACTGGCATGGGGAGATGGTCCTCACTGCACAACACAAGATTCAGGGGGCGAGGTTGGATCAAGATCCAACTCCTCCCACCTTACATATCCCTAAACCTACCTGTCTCCACCCACTGATCCCTTAACCTATCCATCTCCACCCCTAAACCTACCCATCTTCACCCCCTGGATGTGGATGTAACCTCACCCCCGGATCTTGTGTACTGCAGTGGGGGGCTATTGGGCATGGGAGGCAGATGCACTCACAAGGACACTAAAGGCACCTTCTAGTGTTATTTGCTAGCTGGTCTTTGTTACACTCACCCTTCTAAACCTCATTCCCATCTGGGTCATGGCACCACTGTGACTGGACCTAATTGCATTGCTACAAATAGGATTCGAACCCCCATCAACTGACATGGGAGCCAGGTGTGCTAATAAGGATGCTAAATGTCGCAGCCCTTAGCATCAGTCACTAGCTAGCTTCTGTTACACTCACCCCCCAAACCTCATTCACATCCAGGTCATGGCAGCAATCTAACTAGTCCTAATTGCACCGCTCCAAATGGGATTCGAACCAACATCAACTGGCATAGGAGGAGAATTTGTGTTATTTGCCTCATTCCCATCCGGGTCACGGCACCAATGTAACTGGTCCTAATTGCACTGTTCCAAATGGCATCAATCGGCATGGGAGGCAGGTGTGCTAATAAGGATGCTATAGACTGTAGCCTCTAGTGTTAAGCCGCTTTTCCACCAAAATTACCTGGAACAATTTGTCCCAGGAACTTTTTTTCCTGCAGACCTGTTGCTGTCTGCATTTCCATCGCGGTCTAAGTACCGTGAAGATTAATGGTCTGGTGACGTAGGTCTGCGGTCTTTCTCAGTACTAAGTACGCAAATTTCTGACGCAAGTCCAGTAAATCTGCAAATGGAACAGCAGCGTGCTTGAAAACATCAAGTCAGCTCGCCTCGGCTACTGCAGGTTTTCTCACTGTATTTACAATAAGACGAAATATGATATCAAACACCACTGCCTCTTTTCGTTTTCATTTTAACATATTAATAGATATATAATAAAGACAAAGGATTACCAGTTAGATTTACCCAGAACAAATTATATCTCATGTTTAACCACTTCAGAGACATCAGAGTCAGCGGCAAATGTCAGCTGGACTAGCCGAGGTTGTGGTCCTCTCAGTGGGATACATGAGCACTGAGCGCCCACTGATCGCATGGCGCTCACGTCTTCGAAATCGGCGAAGCGCATTTTCAAATAGACACCGTCTTTATAAATAAACCTCAGCTTTGAGTTTAAAACAACTACATTCTTACCTGAAATACTCTTAAAACTACATTTCACTCACAATAACAGTAATATTTAGAAAATTATGCGAATATGGTGGTTGAAATACAATGCTGCGTGAACTCAACCAATCAGCATTTTCAGTGCCCAAGTCCCACCCTTGAAAGTTCCGGACCTTTGAAAAAGTACTACCTCGCGAGAAGGGACTTTCTGAGGGGCAAATTGTTACCCGGAACTTTATTTAGATCCTGGTTCCTGCGGTGGAAACACACAGAGTACCGGCCCAAAGTCCCTAGTTCCTGGGGAAAGTTCCTGCAGTGGAAAAGGGCTTTTTGTTGCTAGCTGGTTTCCATTACAATTACCCCCTTAAACACCCTTCCCACAAGGGGTCATGGCACCAGTGTAACTGGTCCTCGGAACTTTATTTAGATCCTGGTTCCTGCGGTGGAAACACACAGAGTACCGGCCCAAAGTCCCTAGTTCCTGGGGAAAGTTTCTGCAGTGGAAAAGGGCTTTTTGTTGCTAGCTGGTTTCCATTACAATTACCCCCTTAAAACACCCTTCCCACAAGGGGTCATGGCACCAGTGTAACTGGTCCTACATGCACCACTCAAAGGGTGATTCAAACCAGCGTCAACCGGCATGGGAGGCTTAAACAAGATATTACATATTACACATTACTACCTTAAGGGTACATATTAATACTCTAAGGTAGTAATATGTGCTCTTTATGGGTAAAGAAGGTACAAAGGTGTTCCATTGAGGGCACTACCCCAGTGACAAGCTATTGTACTCATATAGATACAAATTTTGCACTTCTTTTCTGAGAGTGTTAAAATGCCCTTTTACTGTTTTACACTGTAAATTGCACATAAAATCATAGTTTTACTTCTAAAACCCATACTGTAATTTTACAGTAATATTTCATGTAATGATGTTAAAACGTTTATACTTGGTAGTTATCTTGGTTAAACAATTATCAGTTTTTACAGTGTTTTTCTGTAATTTTCTCATTTGGGTTATATGTACTATACAGCCTAGAGTTAAATATGTATGTTAATCAGTTATAGTTCTGATAGCTAATTAATGTCAATGCCATCATGCTTTATTTAAACATTACATGAAATCCAAATAAGCCAATAAAACATTTCCTTTGCTGTGCACCTGTACATCAGTATCTCTTTCATCTGAGCTTGAAGGCTTTTCCTTCCTGTCCCTTCTAAAGCCTGACAGCCATCCTGAGAGGCAAACTGAACTGCAATCATGTGTTTTATTAAACAACTTCACATCCGTTTCACTCTCGGCAAGCCAGACCTGTGGGGTTTTTAACGTAACGAGTGTCATATTAGATGACAGCTCTTACAATCTAAAGGCTATGAGGGAAAACTGATTAAAGAAGATTAAAAAAGGCAAGTTTTATCCTCAGTTCTGACTCTGCATTGAGTGTGTTGAGGTATGAAAAGCTGTATTTGGGTCCAACACGTTGACATGTAAAACTGCTAAACCACAATGTTGCAATGTTTTAACTTTAGAGCATTTTGATGGTGAAAAAAAGTGTTAAATGTGTTAAATCTTACAACCACAAAAGAAAAGACCAACAACTTTTGGCCAAACGTACTGAAGCCATAGAGAGAGAACGAAAGAAAGAGAAAAAGAAGAAGAAAAATAATAATAAAATGAAATAATGTAGGTTTGCCAGTAGTTTTTCAGGGTCTCTTTGATTGAAACACAAGTCTGTGCTCCTCAGAGGCCATGGGCTGCTTTTAAGATACATTATATTCTGCAAAATGCCTGCCTGTGTGCGAATGCGAGGACACTTGAAAACATTCTTGTGTTTCCAAACAGACGCAAAGAGGTTTGAGCTGCCGTAGCTACAGTCTTGCTAATGCTCTCCTGCAGCTTGTTTTCCCTGAAAAACATTGTGCATTGCACCTTGCCATGTGTTCTCTCGCCCAGTTCCTCTATTAATAGCTTCTTCCTAGTAAGCCAGAGTAGGTTGTGCTCTTTGAAATACGGTTAATTCAAATATAAACACATATTAAATAAACAGAACACATGTAGAATTCCTTGAAAACAAAATTAAAAGAAAATGATAACGCTATTTGAGAATGCTTTATATTTATGTTTATATTTAAGTCTTTCATGATTAAAATAAACTGACTTAAAGGAATAGTTAACCAAAAAAATAAAACTTCTGTTGTTATTTACTCACATCATGATTTCTATGGACAGAAGCAATTTTGCTGCTCTGCTCCATACAATAAAAGTGGATGGTGACTAGATGCTCTCAAGCTCCAAAAAGGACAAAATAGTAGTCCATATGATGTATGTTGAAGTCTTCTGAAGCCATACAATAGCTTTGCGTTGTTCACTTAAGGTTCTGTCTTCCCCTCTTGCTTTCAAATTCATTTGTCATTTGTGCTTTTGCAAATTCAAACTGTTTTGGTGCACAAAGACTGAATGTTCTGGTGCTTATAATGTTTTTGACAGTCATTATATGCTTATATGCATATGGAAAAGAGCAGCGTGAACATTATTTAAAACATTTATTTTTGTGACACACAAAATGGTTAATTTTTTCAAAATGTAATTTATTTTATTTTATTTGGATTTAATTTTGAATTACATATTATTTATTTTTAATAAAAAAATGTAAATGTAGTCATTTAATGTTTTTTTTTTTAGTTTAATTTATTTTAAATAATTTAATTTCAAATGTAATATAATTTAAGTTATAATTGCAAATTATAATTTGCAGGTGAGATGTTTAATAAAGTTTGTCCCATGTTCTGACTTGCCACATAGTTTCTGTCACCACAGACAGTATTGATGTAAATATTCTTGTCTATTCCAGCATCAGCTACATCTGTGTTTTCTCAGCTGAGCTCATTCTATCTGAAAGTTGCCAAGGGATGATGGACCGGCCGCTTGTGCAAGAGGTTATCGACCTTATTTGAATCCTGTGCAGAACCTCAGGGGTCTGACATACACAGGATGTTTGGCATTAACTAGTGGCCATACGTCCGAGCGAAAGCATAGTTGATGGAGGACAGCTGGAAGTAACTTTATACTTCTCTCTCTCGCTCATTCCTCAGCTCTGCCACTCTCTCTTTTTTCCCATCACCACACTTATGAATTCACCCTTTGTCTCAGACTTTAATGGCTATGCAGATAGATCCAGAGTATGGGTGATTAGATCATCTGATCTTCGTCCCTGTGAGATAAGCTGATGAACCCTGAAATGGTAACAAGATGTTTCTTAGTTGACTTGCAGCAGATTCTTTCTTCAGTGTTAAAGCCATAATAAGCTCATTCACAGTTAAAGTCAGCATGAAATGGAACCCCCCCCCCCAATTTTTCTATTTTTTAAATGGATTTCTGGTCCTTATTGTGAATGATCTATCTGTGCTTCATTTTGTTTCAAATGTTTTGGATTGGAAATGTTTAATCAAAATGTCATAACAGTATTTTGCAGTGAAACTACAGACTTCTCTCTGGTGACATGCTGGCATCATTTACAGCCACTTTAAACCCCATTTCTCCAAGCCCCTGTTCATCTGCCTCTAATTTTGTGAATGAATTGTAAATTTTAATTCAAGTCCTTAGTCATCTATTTCACCCGTATGTGCACCACAATATAGAGGAAAAGTTCTGTCATTACTTCCTTTGGATTGTTCTTCCTTAGAAGTTCTAATGGCCTGATATACTTCAAGCTAAATATAACAACAAACTGGTGTGACATCATAAAAAAATTTTTTTTGAAATCAGGAAAAACAAAATAAACATTCTTGCCAAAGTGAACTTTCAGGAAAAGTCTGCTCCTGTTGGTAAAACCATCAAACTACCACTGGTCCGTGCGGATTAAGTCATATTTAGGTGTGATCTGGGGCATTTATTTGGAAACCTTCTGTGATTCATTTCTTCTGGTCAGTTCATTATGGAGCCCTTATAAAATGGAATAAAAACATTAAAAAAAAATTTAAAACTTTTTTTAAATTCAGAAAAAAAAAAATCTGAATTGCGAGAAAATAAAGTCTTAATTTTCTTTATGGAATTCTTACTCCTTTTTTGCAATTTTGAATTTTTCCCAGAATTGCGAGATAATCAGTATAGTATGAAGTGTAAGATATTAACTCAATTCTTAATCAAAGTCTATTATACATTTTTTTCAAAGACAGACACAAGTAAAAATTTCTAGTAGAAACTAGAAACTGAAGTTGTAAATTTAAGAAAAACTGACAGTGTTTTTTCATGTTTCAACGGCAGGCACTCTGCTGGAAATGCCTAGCTGTGAGCACTTTCAGCACTTCAAAAAAAATCCTTGGGGAGAATATTATCTTTAGAGGCCCTCCGTAGGCCTAACTCGGGAACTGAGGCCCTCCTTGGGCTTGACTTGGGGACTTGGAGCCCTTCTTGGGCTGGACGTGGGAATTGGAGCCCTCCTTGGGCAGGACATGGGGACTGAAGCCCTCCTTGGGCTGAACATGGGAACTGGAGCCCTTTCTGTGCTAGACTCAGGGACTGGAGCCCTCTCTGGGCTAAACTCGGGGACTGGAACCCTCTCTGGGCTAAACTCAGGGACTGGAGCGAGCTCTGGGCTAAACCCAGGGACTGGAGTGAGCTCTGGGGCTAGGATGAGGGCGGAGAACAGTCTTTTTCTCCTCATCTTCCTCCTTTGGTTAGAGGACATCGGAACGGCCGGTGGGCTGGAGAGTGCCACGGCCGGCGGGCTTGTCTGCTGATGGGAAGTCTGCTGAGTGGCCGGACGCTCTTCAGACACCGAAGGATGTAGTTACTCGTGGCGCAACGGTAGCGCGTCTGACTCCAGCTCAGAAGGTTGTGTGTTCAAATCACGTCGGGGTCAAGCCGTCTCTTCTTGGGGGAAGTCGTGGCCTAATGGTTAGAGAGTCGGACTCATAACCCAAAGGTTGTGGGTTCGAGTCTCGTACCGGCAGGGATTGTAGGTGGGGGGAGTGAATGTACAGCGCTCTCTCCCACCTTCAATACCACGACTGAGGTGCCCTTGAGTAAGGCACTGAACTCTCAACTGCTCCCCGGGTGCCGCAGCAAAAATGGCTGCCCACTGCTCCGGGTGTGTGTTCACGGAGTGTGTGTGTTCACTGCTGTGTGTGTGCACTTTGGATGGGATAAATGCAGAGCACTAATTCCGAGTATGGGTCACGTCACTCACGTCTGGGAGGTCCACGGGGCGATGGTAATTGGCCCCGTGCCAGGGGTTAACGAAAAACTCTTTCAAAAACGGAAAAAACTAACGGGGAGAAGGGGCGCCACTTACTGTTTCGGTCGGGTCTTCTGTCACACTTACACTGTCGGACGAACGATGGAGACAAGGAGTACAATCAACAGTCCTTTAATTCTCGAAACACAAGGGTAATCCAAACACAGTAGAGAGGAATGACACATGTATGGACGAAGTCGACCCGACAGGGGGGAAACGCACAAATAGGAACTAAAATACATGTGATAATTGGGGAAACACAGGCGCATAGGATAAGGCAATCAAACTAAACAAGAACAGGAAAATTACCATATAAGGAAAACCAGGAACTACGACTGGGGTAAAACAAGGAAAAACAAGTCCAAAACACTGACAATCGTAGGTGTCAATAAGCTCTTCGCTGATTGCCTTGTGTGACAATGCATCATGCAAATTTTTTGCTCGAGTAGCGTGGATTTATTTCCACAAATTTATGAATGAACCACTCATTTGAAAAACTTTGTGATCTACTGACAGTTATTATGATAGCCGCTTCAAACATGTTTTCTGTTTTCAAACAAATGCTCATGATAACTTTAATTAACTCTATAAATGCACTTCACCAGCTCATTACTCTTCATCAGTGATGCTAACAGAGCTACCGCAAAAACGGAAGTTCAAAGACAGAAATCTAAAGATAGCAGCACACTTGTTTCTCTGACCTGATCGTTACTCAGGTATTTTGAAGTTCTTTTTACTTCACCATGAGTATATCAGAGCCTTTAAACCATTTGGTTTTCCAGCAAACTGATAAAAACCCATGCAGCCTGATTCCTGGAAAGGACCATTGTATCTTTTGTGAATAGCTCTTGTGAACTCTATAAATGCACTTCACCAGCTCATTACTCTTCATCAGTGATGCTAACAAAGCTACCGCAAAAACGGAAGTTCAAAGACAGAAATCTAAAGATAGCAGCACACTTGTTTCTCTGACCTGATCGTTACTCAGGTATTTTGAAGTTCTTTTTACTTCACCATGAGTATATCAGAGCCTTTAAACCATTTGGTTTTCCAGCAAACTGATAAAAACCCATGCAGCCTGATTCCTGGAAAGGACCATTGTATCTTTTGTGAATAGCTCTTGTGAAATAGTTCAGGACCAAATGAAGGTATACGTGTAGCACATTAAGGTCTCGCACCTGCCCTTAAGGTCAGCACAGGGACTCAGGTCAAGCATAATTGAAGAACGTTCCACCTCCCAGCTGGCCTCTCCACACACACACACACACACACACACACACACACACACACAATGAGCTCTGCTCCTCATCTGTGTGGTCTAGCTGTTTCAGACCTGGCTTAACTTCCCTTCAGCCCTCTATTCTTCTCCTCGCTCCTACACTGGGTTTAGCCTTGCAGAATGCGTTTGGACAGCCTGTTTTAAACATTGAGACAGGAGCCCCCCAGGGGGCAGTTGAGGGGATGTCAGGGGGCAGTTGAGGAGGTCAGCGAGATCCAGTTATTCTGTTTCCTACTGCTGGCCTTGGGAAACGCTGAGCCACCACCATATCCCGATGCCTGTTCCCATGTCGTCTCTCTCTCTCTCTCTCTCTCTCCGGCTCTCTTTTACAGCATATCATTCCCAACATACACGCAGATCGGCCCTATAAAGCGGCGTGTCTGGAAACCATCATTTTTATGTGTTGCTGTGTTAAAAGTCAAGACCATAAAATTACAAGATTACAACACAACCATTTTCAGGCATCGGGCAGATTGAGGCCTAGTCCTCTTTTGAGAGCACTTTCTGTTCTTGCGGGTGAGAGCTGGGTAAAATAGCAGTAACCGGTTGCTCTTTCTCTTTTCTGAGAGTCGTCGTTCTGGAAAAGGCTAATGGGGACAGAACAGGAAACAAACATTTTCTGTGGGCACCGCTCTGATTATATCACTCGGGCTATTTTTGACACGGGAGAATAAAACGCTTTGTGCAAGAAACTCATCGCTAATTTGTTATCCTTGTCAGTGAATCATACAAAACCTTTCAAGATATGTAGGGGTCCTATTTCACCTCCCAAAATCACAACAAAGAAATATGTTATATTTAGCTCAAAGAAAAGCAAACCTATTTGTGTACAACTGTATTATAAAATATTTATATTATTTAAAATATTTATATTATTGAATATTTTGCTTCTCAAGTTAATTTATCTTGTTTAATGGATGTTTAGATAAGTATGCAAAGCAATAAAATAATATAAATTATAATCATAAATATTATAATACATAATAATTTAATTAATAAATATATTTATAAATTAAATTATAATAAATTATAACATATATTGTAAATGTATCTTCTTTTAAGGCTGTTTACATACAATTAGTAAAATAAATACTGAAAATATAATACATTTAATAATCATTTATTATAATAATAATAATTATAAAATATAATAAATAAATGTTGTAATTCTTACAATGAATTACAATAAATATAACAATACATTCTGAGATTTGTTTAAAGGATGTTTAGATGTTTAGTTTAATAAATTAAATACGGATTGTGTAATATTATAATAAATATAATAATACATTCTGAAATTTAGGGGAAAAAACAAGTAAATTGAATTTGTTTAGATAAAAGATTAAAGGTAATTCAATAAATACAACATTCATAACAAATAATATTATAATGTAATATATGTATTATAATAATATAATATAATATAATGAATCAATGTTTTATTACAATTAATTATAATACATTAAAAATGCTGAGATTTAGAATCAATTTTCGTTTACAATTTTCTAAATAAATTTTCTAAAAACAAAGAAAATGTTGTTTAAGGAATGTTTAGATATTTTAAAATAATAATGTGACATTATAATAAATACAAAAATAAATACAGATTTTTATTTTTATATTTTGTAAGTAACAAATGTGTAAGTACACATTTTTTACTGCATAGCAATAAGCATCCAAATTGGGATGCTGCCATACTGTAAGGCTTTTTTAATCTTGCATGACTGGTTGTTATTGCAACACGTGAGATGCTCTCTGTGAAGTGTCTGCCTGGTGAAACCCAACACCCATCCATAAATGAAAGTCAGACAAATGCAAGCAAAATCAGGCACCTGAAGACAAGCTGCTCTGTCTGCCGATCTCTCAGCCAAACCCAGCATAAGAGCAGGATTCAGACAGCCTTTGTGCAGCTGTGAAAATCTGCATGCAAGAATGCAGATGAACAGGCCCAGCACGCTCGTCTATCACAGCACCATCAGTCAGTTAGCCTTCATGAGGTTGCTCTCTCTCTCTGTGTGTGTGTGTGTGTGTGTGTGTATACAGATGAAGTAGGAGTGGTAGAAATGGGTGTGAATTAGACTGTGTAGCCAAGTTAACAAAGTAGATTTCACCAAACCTCCCACTGCAAGAGCTGCAAGAAATAACTGGATATTTTTCAGCTAAAATACAAATGTCATTTTACATTTTACAAAGACATATCCGGGTAATTTATCTGCACACAAAAAAATAAAAAAATAATAATATGCTGTAAAGCAAGAAGAAGACGAAGATGTGTCGTGCGCCGGCTGTTGAGAACGCGCTCAGGACAGTTTGGACAGTTCCGACATTGCGTGAATCAGAGGTAAAAAACGATATAAA
>NW_015505739.1:301620-317923 GCF_001515645.1 Sinocyclocheilus grahami
TATATATATATATATATATATACTGTATATATATATATATATAATACTAATAAATAAAATAAAATAATTATAAATGTATATATGTATATAATTTTTTTTCTTTTTTTTAAATGATATAAAAATGTGTAATATAAAATAGAATCATAATTTTCTTGTTATGTATATTATTATAACATGTAAATGTAATTTTTAGATCTAATTATACGATTTTTTATATTAAAAAGTTATTTTTATACTTCAAAACAAGCTGATCAAGTGATTTATTTTCTTTTTTTCTTTTTTAATGTGGCATATAAATTACATCATAAATTGCATCTGGGCACCATAGCTCATTTTGTTTACATGTAGACATTAGCATTTAGCTAAAGTGATTAATAAAACTTCAAAAATTGCATTTCATAATTACTTCATGTCGAAAGAAAACCATCCTCCTGTTCTGATGTGCCAAGGATTATGGGTAATATCATCCCCAAAAAGTATATGCACAGATGCACAGTCCAATAATCCATTAAAAAATATCCTCAGCACCTTTGATATACTATCTTGACTCTAATTATTATTATTTATGACGGATATATACAAATTGCCACACAGCTTAAGTCTACGATGAGATGCAAAATGGAAATATGCCATTGAACAGAGAAAAAAAGACAAACGTTACATTTTAACATTAAAACAGCTGAACGTTCCCAAATGAATCGATCCTAATGAGAGTATTCTTGATTCTCACAGCATCACTAACAGCATGAGACGTGATTTCTGTTCATGTGCCTCCAGAAAGTCAAACAAAGGATTTTTCCATCAGCTCTTCTTCTTTATTTCGAGGTTCAGTCAGTCTGCAGCAGCGCAATCATAATTCTGAGAAAACCTGAGTACCTGCCAATGAAAACAAGCCATTTTGGTTGGCAAACGTGTGTGTCTTTATCTCTCTGTCTGTCTGTCTCTCAGTGCAGCTGTGTTAAACAAACAGCCTAGTGCAGCTGGACCCCAGAACATGGCCAAAGGGGAATTTTAATCCCCTGTTTTTCTGTTCTTTGGCACCAGTCAGATTTATGTGCTCATAAAACCAGGAGAAAATCAGCCGCTCCATCCGCAGCACTGGAGGAACTGACCCCTCGCCACCGTTTGTGTTTTTTTGAGGAGCTGGACAGACGTCGCAGGAAGGTTTTGGATGCGCTCGTGTCAGCTCCAGACTAAAGACACCGTGATTTCGGAGGCAGAGGACTAAAAGGGATAGTTCACCCAAAAATTAAAATTTGATGTTTATCTGCTTACCCCCAGGGCATCCAAGATGTAGGTGACTTTGTTTCATCAGTAGACGTTGCAGTCTGTCAGTCATATAATGGAGGTGAATGGGAATCACGGCTTTGAGAGTAAACAAAAATATACACAAACAAAACCAAATTAAACCCTGCGGCTCGTGATGATACATTGATGTGTAAAGACACGAAACGATCGGTCTGTGCAAGAAACTGAACAGTATTTATATCGTTTTTTACCTCTGATTCACGCAATGTCGGAACTGTCTGAACTGTCCTGAGCGGCGGCGCGTCCTCCTGAGCGCGTTCTCAACAGCCGGCGGGTGACGCATCTTCTTCTTGCTTTACGGTGTATCGCAGACTTATAAGTGCATTACCGCCACCTATCTCTCAAATGGACTATTGACACTCCTAATTGAGATTGTAGATAGAGTGTCAATGGTCCATTTGAGAGATAGGTGGCGGTAATGCACTTATAAGTCTGCAATCCGCTGTAAAGCAAGAAGAAGACGAAGATGTGTCGTGCGCCGGCTGTTGAGAATGCGCTCAGGACAGTTTGGACAGTTCCGACATTGTGTGAATCAGAGGTAAAAAACGATATAAATACTGTTCAGTTTCTTGCACAGACCGATCGTTTCGTATCTTTACACATCAATGTATCGTCACGAGCCGCAGGGTTTAATTTGATTTTGTTTGTGTATGTTTTTTTGACTCTCAAAGCCGTGATTCCCATTCACCTCCATTATATGACTGACAGACTGCAACGGTTTGAGGTAAAAACCTTTGTTTGTGTTCTACTGAAGAAACAAAGTCACCTACATCTTGGATGCCCTGGGGGTAAGCAGATAAACATCACATTTTCATTTTTGGGTGAACCATCCCTTTAATGGCGTGATAATTGAGCATAAGCTGAGCTAAAGACTCACGCAAACAGACACGTTCTGTCTCGGCGACTTATGAAATGTCCATCACCGTCAGCAAAGCGTAGAAGCGACGCTTGCATAACAGCCAGATCTTTTTCCTCAGAGCTGATCTGAAAACAAACTCTGTGCCGCACACCAAACCACTTCCAGCTGTCCTCCAACCCACACAAACACACAGCGCAATTACCATCCCTTGCCAGCGGTGCCAGATTAGGTGATACGTTAAGCCTCCGGCCAGATTTTAGAGCGAAACTCTAGTGGCTCTCATTGTGCTCCAGTGGCCATATGAAACCAACACACACACTGAGATCTCTGTGGCCTCGCCATACACATCCCCTCATGCTCGCTTCTCCTGTGAGCTCTGAGGCTGTGGTTTCTGATGGTCTGATGATGAAGGTGACTTGTGTGTCTTTTAGATCCTAGACAACGAACAGCTTGGAATTCTTTCTTGGAAATATGCAGTGAAAAAGAGAAAGTCCAACACTGACCGACAGCAGATAGAGTGAGAACCCTCATTTGATAGCAAAAAAAATAAGTTATTTTGATATTAATTTTGTTGAGAAAACTTGTTAGGCAAAAATAAAATAAAATAAAATTAAATTGAAAACCAAAAACAGCGGTATCGAAATTAACTGGTTTTACTAAAGTCACTAATTCTGCCTAAATACGTGGATTTATACCAGCAAAAGTATTTTTGAATGTGTTAAATCACGTAGAAATAACTATTTAAACTAACAATAGAGTGTAGTTTTATAATGCAACATAATAGCATTACCTTCTTTTTTTGCTAATTGACAGTTTTTTTATGTTTATGCCATAATATGCAGAAAAAAACTAAATTCATTCACGTTATCATGAGCCATGATGCCATAATATTTAAATACTTTAAAAGTATATTTCACCTAAAAATGACATTTGTTTCATTCTTTCAACTTTCTTTCTTCTGTGGAACATAAAACCTTTTCCACAGTCATTATTTTGGTGTCACTGAGTTTTTATGAATGTTTTAAAATTGTTTTTATATTTATATTTTTCATTTTAATTTTAGTTCAAATTTAAGTCATTTTATTGAGTGTTTTGTCATTTTTAAAAATATTTGTATATTTTTTAATAAATTTGATTTCAGATTTAGTTTCTGTTATTTTTTAGTTCATTTTAAATGAAAATGTTGCCTTTGCAACTAGTTGAAAGTTTTAGGGGTTTTTATATTTGAGTTTATTTTCTATTTTATAAATGTATTTTCATTTTCTGCCATTAATTTTGAAATCAGGGATTTTTCAACTTAAAGGGGTCATATGATGCTATTTTAAAGATCATTATTTTGTGTATTTGGTGTAACAAAATATGTTGACAAAACATTATTTTTCAAATACAGTACATTATTGTAGGTCCTCTATGCCCCGCCTCTCAAACACGTCATTTTCAACAAAGCCCCCTCCTTTGACAAGCGCAGTCTGCTCTGATTGGCCGGCTGACCCAGTGCATTGTGATTGGCCGAACACCACAAGCACGCGTCGGAAATGTAACGCCCCTAACCATAATCGCAGCTTCAGCTTTCAAAGTAAATATCAAGACAGTTAATTATGTAAAATAGTTTTACCATCAGTTCAAGCCCGAAAGGGCAACAGAGTCGCATGACAGACACAGTGATGATGCAGTACACAAGCCGCGGTTAAGACAGCTGACGTGCTATGATTTCTGACAGCTAGTTCACTCTCCTGTGATGTGACCCTGTTCCCCTCGCACACACACACACACAGGACGCGTTACTCTGCGCTGCGCAAAACTCCGCATTTGAACAGTCAATAGCAAATACTTAAACTAATAACAAAACATACTTACAGTCGCTGATTCAGAAGCGCCAGATTGTCACAGCAAAGTCGGAATTTACCCTTTTTTTTTTTTTTTTTTTGAAATAGCCTTTGTGCACAGCCAGCCTTGTACTCTTCTAGGTTAAAAAAACTGTCGTCCATAAAATGCGTTGCACAAATTCGAACATCTGGGTTGTGCAGTTCTGTTGTAAATAAATCTTAACCAATGATTTCTAATCGCATCTACTTCCGGAAGGCCAAGTAAAGTGCTTTTTCTTTCGCACTGAAACACAGCGTCTCCCTGACATGGCTGCATCAACACTACTGCTGTTCCTGAAACCACGCCTTCTTTCTTTGCGTGCACATTTGGGCGGCATTATGCAAATCTTCCCACATCGTGAGGTAGACATGTGGGGGCGTGTTAGAACGAGCCGTTTTAGGAGGGCGTGGCTGACTCTTAACTTTTATAAAGAATATCTCTTTGGATTTGAGACTTTAGTCTTTGCAACTTTACAGATCTTCTTTATGCACCAAGAGCTTGTAACACTTCAAAGAGAAAGGACAACTTGAAATCACATCATATGACCCCTTTAAGTGTTCTCACATCTGACAACTTCTGAAATGAAGCAATGATTGTGTACCTATTAGGGCTGTCCATTTAAGACGTTCATTTGGTCGGATTAATTATTTACAAATAAATGCATTAATGTAAAAATACCAATTCATGTCCCATCTTGCAAACTAATCACAATTAATTTAATTTATAAATTGTCATGTCATTAATTTAGTGATATTTTTCATTGGATTGATAGTCCTATACTCACACTCAGCCTCTGAACAGACTCTCACCCTGAGAAACACAGCTTAACAAATCAGGGCACGTGTTGCATCATTCTTACAGGAAGCTCCCAATCTCCCAGTAAAAAACGGCCCATCTGGAAATCAAACAGCCCTCTGCCATAAAAAAGATAAATGAGGCTTTGAGAATGTCCACATTGAAGCGAGCAGCACTCACCGTCCTCAGGGATCACGCCTGCAGGAGGTCTGCTGCATTCTGGGATACGTGCTGCTTCTGAAGCATCAGGTGCTTGAAAGTAGGACTGGATGATTTGTACTATTGTAAATTGAAAAAATCAATGTTAAAACATACTCAACAAAGTACAAAAAAAATCTAGGAAAAAACAAACACAAGATGTTTCTACTAAACCGCAGGGAGATGAAATGGAGATAAAACTGAGACTTACTTAAAGAAACAGTTCAGCCCAAAATGAAAATGTCATCAGCTCTCAAAAGCTTTCCACATATTCTACATATTTCCATGCAATGTCTGACAGAATGCACCAAATGACCTGTGTCAATTGTGAAATGAGCAGTGAAAAGATGTTTATCTGTTGAAGTATCTCCACTTCTGGTCTTGAGAAGTAATCAAAACCTCATATCTCACATCCTTACCATTTATATAGGCCTCTCTCTCTATATAGACAGTGGTGTGAAAAAGTGTTGTTTTTTGCATATTTGTCACACTTAAAAGATTCAGATCATCAAACAAATTTTAATATTACACAAAGATAATGCAAGTAAATACAAAATGCAGTTTTTATATTATTATTTATTTTATTAAGGGAAAAAAGCTGTCCAAACCTGCCTGGCCCTACGTGAAAAAGTAATTGCCCCCTAAATCTAATAACTGGTTGTGCCACGCTTTGCAGCAACAACTGCAATCAAGTGTTTGCGATAACTGGCAATGAGTCTTTCACATCGCTGTGGAGGAATTTTGGCCCACTCTTCTTTGCAGAATTGCTTTAATTCAGCCACATTGAAGGGTTTTCGAGCATGAATGGACTGTTTAAACATCTCAATCAGATTTAAGTCCGGACTTTGATTTGGCCACTCCAAAACCTTAATTTAGTTTTCTTGAGCTATTCTTTGATGATCTGAAACATTAAAGTGTGACAAACATGCAAAAAAAAATAAGAAATCAGGAAGGGGGCCAACACTTTTTCACACCACTGTATATATATATATATATATACACAGTTATTACATTTATGTTATAAAATATTTCTAATTTGAATAAATGATGCTCATTGAACTTTCTTAATCAAAGAATCCTGAAAATGCATCACACTTTCTCCAAAAACAGTAAGCAGTAAACAGTAAGAAAAATATATTTAAAGTCCGCATGAAATCAAAATGTACAATATTTATTTTGTTAATGCACATATCGTCTTAAGGTGAACAATTAATCCATGCAAGTTAATCCTCTGAAAAAAAAAAAAGTTTGTCTTTGTAATCTTTTATCAAAATCTCCCTCTCCGATGACGTCAGTTTGACGGCTTGGGCAGAATTTGCTTAACCACGCCCCTCCCTCTGTTAGTTTGCTGCGAGTGAAAGATGAGAGGAGGAGCCCTCTACTCTTGTTTGAGATGCGCCTCGCCTCGCCTCGCCTCGCCTGAAATGAAGGCGAGAGCAGGCGGCTGCAGTGAGGGGAGGAGTTAAATAAGCGCAGTCAAGACGGACAGTTCTGACCTCTTGAAGTGCAATAGATACCAACGAGATCAAAGACAGATATATATAAAGATTATATCTGTGTTGCTAATAAACGTGATATAATTTCAGTTCTGTTGCCTTTCTATAAAAATAAATATAATGAACAAGACACTCAAAGTGCTTGCTATTTAATTCCATAGGAAAGCTGTATTTATCATCCATTTTTACTTTAATACAAAAATGTATTTTAGACTTTTATAGAAATATGACAACAATCACATATCTCTCACACAGAGATCGCACTGTCATAGTGTTTGTGAACATTCATGCATAATTTAAATACATAAATAATCACATGAAATCAGATTTTAAAAATATATATTTTAGAAGAGAACGCAACATCACGGTTGTCTGAACCAATGAGCATTAAAAGTGGGGTATGTATTTTTTCAAAACGAGTGAAACGAGTCGGCCGAGTACCAAAACAAACTTGTAGCCAATCAGCAGTAAGGGGCGTGTCTACTCATGATGTGGACGAGAGAGAGAGTGCTCAGTGCACAGGACGGACATTAGCCGAGACGAGCGACGACAGAAAGATAGAGATGGCGGATAAAAAACAAAAGAGGAAAACGTCTGCGGAACAAAAGAATGCTTACGATAAGGCAAGAAGTACGACCCGTGTAAATATCAGGTCAGCTTTCCAGTGCTGGAGAGAACTCAAGGAGCGGAAGGCCTTAAGTCAGTCTAGTACACTGAACACAATTTTCAAAGCGACCGTTGAAAATCATTTGAAATTTGTGTCAATACGTCATAAATAGAACGCAGCAGCAGTTTTCTGTCGGGGATTTGTCGTGTTGTGCCGCGCCGCATCCAGTGTAGACAGCATCACTGATTATAATGAGTTCTATAGTATTTTGTCGCGCCGCTCGCATCCGGTGTAGACACGGTGTAACATTGGTTTTGCTTTGTTTCACAGAATGAATCGTTGTCTGGGTTGTGTAAGTATGTGTGGGGCGGAGCTATCAAAATAGGGGCGAGACCCTTTTGGGGTAGGGGCGTGTTTGTTTTGGTGATTTGAAATATCAGCATTGGCTACCAGAAATCACTTACCCCACCTTTAAGCTGTGTCGTCAGTCAGTCGTTTCCCATCATGCTTTTGATCAGCGCAGTCGGTGGAGAGCAACTGCGGTCGCCTGCTCAAAATGACACAGCCGACTCGCCGTAGCAAGAGTTTTTTTGGCACATGTCAGCGTGACATCAGAGCAAGTCGGACGTAACTCGGACACTTTTCTAACCGGCATGCATCTCGCGGTGATCGCGGTGATCACGGTGATCGGTTCTGCGCAGATTTTGGTAATCTCAAAGAAGCCTAATATTCCGTTTCAGTTACGTCACCATACTGAAATATAGTCAGCAGCAACTTCCGGTTCACATAGAAAAAATAGAAAAAAAAGTTAAAACTGTAATATTTCACAATAATACCACTTTTACTGTATTTTCGATCAACTCACACAACTCATAGCAGCATAATGGACTTCTTAAAAACAGAAATGACTCCAAACGTTTGACCAGTAGTGTTTGCATTGGACTTTAAAATAAACTGCATCATGACAGCGAACTGTCCGCTCAACAACTAACAACAAATAATGAAAGTAATAAAAATTGGGAAAGCTCATTATACCCAAAAATAAATTCTCTGTCAATTAATAACCTGCCGACACAAAAAGTTAGACTCGAGTCAACTGAATGCGTGCCATTGTAACCAATGGTGAGGAAACCATTTATGTCCACATTATACGTCATGAAACAAAAGAAAAATTGAACAGTTCACTAACAGATGATTCTGTTTATGATGCTCAAGTTATCTAATTGTGTTATTTCTGATTCATTTTGCAAGTTGCAGCGGTATTCAAACTTGGTGTGGTGCTCTTGGTCTTTTAAACATCTCAATAAGCTCAACATTACATTTCTTATCAAAGACCAAATGACCTGATCTCAGCAGAGCTACTTTAATATTATTTATTTTATTAATAAACATCTGAGTCTAAATGAATACTCTGGCCTAAATATGTCCTGAGCTATGAAATATCAAGCTCTGAGTGACAAAATGCTTGAAAACAGGTAGAGACTAACAAAAACAGGGAATAAACATGTTCCTGTCTGAGCTCTTAAAAAGTTTCCAATGCTGAGCGTCAGACACACGTCGAGTGCTGCTGTCTCTCTCTCTCTCTCTCTCTCTCTCTCTAGTAAATGTGGCACTGCATTATGCAGCTCTGTGAAACTCCACAGGCATTTACTAATGCTCTACAGTAGGAGAGAGGCCCACACACACACACACACACTCAATGGCTTTGACCAGTGTCAGAACTAGAGCAAAAGGTCCCAGCAGTTTCCCGTTTACAATCCCGCTGAAGAATTATTTGCCTGACAATCAGTGCCACTGTACATGTGTGTGAGTCATTGTGTTTAATAATTCAAATATTTATTTACTTACAATGTACGATGCTCAAAAAGATGCTCACAAATGCTGTTTAATAACATTTGTACTGGAGTGTGTGTGTGTGTGTGTGTGTGTGTGTTTAAAATTAAGACAGATTGATGAACACACTCCAGCGGTATATTTCAACATTGACAACATTCATGGCAGGGATAATAAATGATGACCTGGTCTGTTCTCGACTATGATGGAAGACGCTTTGAAAGGCCAATAGAGAAAGCACATTGCCAGGGCTTGCCTACACATGGAGTCACTCAACATTTAGTTGAAGAAAAAGAATCTGTTTGTTTGTTCTTTTCTTTACTGTTTTGTTAGTTGTGATGTCTTAGTAAATGGTAGGATTACATTGTGTAGTTACTTCTAAAAGTTCCTTGTTGAAAATGTATTAAAAAGAAAATCACATCTACTTTAACTGACAAAATTGACATTTTGCTCAACACGAGAATGCTAAATGAAACCAAATATTCAAACATCTTTAGATTCATTAAAAAATATTTTGACATTCATCCTTGTGAAAACCTGGTCTTCTGAAATAACAACACTACTATGAGTATACTTTTACAAAAGTGTTTTGAATATTTTATCAATTTTAGCATTTTTGGCATGGAAACAGAAATTCAATCTTTTTTTCCCCCTGAATGCATCTTAATTATATTATTGTGAACCATTCATCTTAGCATATGTTTCTTTTTCTTTTTTTTCCTACGTAATTTTTAATCAAACAGTCACTTGATCATCGTTGAAATGAAAAATATAAAAAATTTTATATTTTCGTTTTTCTTTTCAATTTTAAGGTTTTAGTAATTTTGTTGTGTGCTTTTTAAGAGAAAATTAGAAATATTGCCTTGCAAACAGCAGAAATAAAACAACGTTTTAATGTTAAAGTTACAGTTTATTTTAGAAAAGTAATGTAAACTTTTTTTAATGATTTTGATTTCAGTTTTCGTTTTTTATTAACTATAATAACCCGGGCTTAAACTTTCTTATAATTAACTGCAAGCTCGCGTTCAGATCTACCTCCATCCAATCAACAACCAGCAGACTGAACCAAGTCCCGCCTGCATGTTTTTTTCTTTTTTGATAAAATAATAATTTATGTTAATAGTATATTTCACTAAAATCCTTTTGTTAGTCAGTTTGTGTTTCACCTTCACAATATCCTCATGAGAACCATAAAACAAAAGGTTTTGTGAATTTTGTAGGTTTTTTATGTCATTGCATTGGTTGGAGCATAAGAAACAAATGGAGAATTTTTTTTTTTTGAAAAAAGATATTTTATTCATATTTTATGCTGTCGTTTGTAGAGGACACTGGGACTAAGTAATAAATTTTTTTTTTAAAAATAGACATGAAAAGACATGTATCTTGTAGGCAAAATAATGGGAGTAATAACTTTCATAAAAATGTAATAGGAATATTGATCTATAATTTCTTTCCCTATTGACTTGTTGTGCGTCCCCTAAATGCCTGATTAACATGCTGTATGTCCTGCTGTCCTCTACATGTATGAAAAGACATGCCCTGTTTCATAACAAAATGTCATATGACAAACAATTTGAAAATCAGTCAGAATGCTGAAGAATTGTGTAGAGATGAATGTTTTGCTGTCCTCTGACAGAACATCCCTGAGCGAACATCCCTCTCTCATTCATTCTGTACAGGTCAAACTACTCTTCATGTTCCTCAGTGGGGACGCTGATGTTCATCCCTGTGCTCTGTGTGTTATAATAAAGACATCCAGCCGGCACGCAAGGAGGGGAAAGCGCTCAATACAAACGCAGGACTGACTGTGGCCAGTCAGGAAGTTGATGGTGAATTGGTGAGTTGTGCTATTGTGCCAGAGGAGCCCCTCTTTTTGTGCTCCTCCAGAAGCCCACCCTGCCGTCCTCTTGAAAGAGCAGAATCTGATCATCAATGAAAGAGAAAGAAAAGAGGGAAAGACAAGAGTGAGAGAAAAAGAATACATTTAATGTGTTTTTGTTTTTTCATGGGGGGCTGGACAGGCCTCTTTATCATGACTTGCATCCCACCTCTCACCTCACTCATTGAATGCTTTAGAAAAACTCCCTGACCTTTGGCCTTTGGGACAATAGGGAGCGGGATGTTTCCCAGTGTGCGCAAACCTGGCCAACAACAGGAACACGAGGGTGCTCATGGGAAAGCAACTGTTTACTGTGAGACAGGATGAGAAGACCTCTCTTACACACACACACACACACATGTCAAAACACACTTTTGCAAACTAAACAGCTGATATCAACGGCTAATACAACACAGCTACAAAACAAATATAATGGCTAGTAAAGCTAATATAAATGCATAATGGTAAATAAAAACAGCTAAAAAGCGGATCAAATATCTAACATAGCGGCTAAAACATAATAGCAAATGGCTAATACATAATGGATAACAAAATACGACTAATACAAAAAAAAATACGCATTACAAAACAGTTACATGGCTAATAAAAACAGTTACAAACTAATAATACAAACCAGGTAATTGCTCATACAAAAAAGCCAATACATAATGGCTAATAAAAAAACAGCTACAATACAATTTAATACAAAGCACCTATGTAGGCTACTGGTTAATACATAATGTCTAATATGTAGTGTCTAAATAAAAATGGCTAATACATAATGGCTAACAAAATATAGCTAATTATACATTAAAACAGCTAATATATAATAGCTAATAAAAAACAAAAACACACAAAATGGCCAATATATATTGGCTAAAAGCAAATACACGCTTATGAAAATTCCCCATGGTTTATTGTAAAAGTGAAGTATCCATGTTTTTTTGTTGTTGTTGTTGTTGTGGATTTTGATTATCATTTGTAAAACAACAGTTTTACTACAAATACTAAGGGTAAACTATGGTTAGTGTAACGAAACTATGGTTAATTTGTGGTTAGCATGGTTTTACTATTAACCAAGGTTTTTATTTGGTTTTTTTTGTATTAAAACCATGCTTAATTTTCATAACCAGCCCACACAAAATGGTTCATCAATGGCTAATAAAAAGCAGTAACAAACCAGCAAAACAAACCAGCTAAAATATCATTGCTAATGCAATAATACATAAAGGCTAATAAATAAACAGCTACAAAACTGTTAATACAAAAGGGTTGTATTTTATTAATGTCTAATAAAAACAAACTAATAAAAACAAACTAGCAATACAAACCAGCTAATATGTAATTGCTAAAACAAAACGGCTAATAAAAAACAGCTGTTAATGCAAAAAACGCCTAATATGTAATGGCTATGGCTAATAAAAACCGCTTAATAACACATAATGGCTAATGAAAAACAAAAAGCATACAAAGCATGCTCATACAAATTGGCTAATGCAAATGTCTAATTAATATACATTATATCTAATGCAAATGTCTAATTAATATACATTATATCTAATGCAAATGTCTAATTAATATACATTATATCTAATGCAAATGTATAATTAATATACATTATATCTAATGCAAATGTATAATTAATATACATTATGTCTAATGCAAATATATTTAAAAGCTATTAACAAACCGCTACAAAATGACTAATACATAACTGCTAATGCAAACAGCTAATACAAAATGGCTAATAGATGATGGCTATTAAAAAACAACTATGACAAAACTACTAATACAAATGGCTAATTTAAAGGGACACTTCACCCAAAAATGAAAATGTGATGTTTATCTGCTTTTCTTCTTCAGCCGGCGCGTGACGCGTCATCTTCTTCTTGCTTTACGGCGGATCGCAGACTTATAAGTGCATTACCGCCACTTATCTCTCAAATGGACCATTGCCACTCTATCTACAATCTCAATTAGGAGTGTCAATGGTCCATTTGAGAGATAGGTGGCGGTAATGCACCTATAAGTCTGTGATCCGCCGTAAAGCAAGAAGAAGAAGACGTCTCACGCACTGGCTGTTGAGAACCGCTCAGGACAGTTCAAACAGTTCGGACATTGCGTGAATCAGAGGTAAAAAACGATATAAATACTGTTCAGTTTCTTGCACAGACTGATCGTTTCATGTCTTTACACATCAATGTATCGTCACGAGCCGCAGGGTTTAATTTGGTTTTGTTTGTGTATGGTTTTTTTTACTCTCAAAGCCGTGATTCCCATTCACCTCCATTATATGACTGACAGACTGCAAAATCTTTGTTTGTGTTCTACTGAAGAAACAAAATCACCTACATCTTGGATGCCCTGGGGGTAAGCAGATAAACATCACATTTTCATGTTTGGGTGAACTATCGCTTTAAAACAGCATTTTATTTTCACCACACTGGAAAATTAGTGCTCTATAACTAAACCAACAAAAAATAACATATTGTGTTAGTCTATATCAGTTCTTGCAGGTTGAAGCAGTTACACTGTCAACATGTTTGTTGATATTCTGAATAACAACACGTCTGGTTTAAAGGAATAGGTTACCCAAAATTTTTTATTTTGCTGACATTTTTTTTCACTACTAGGCCATCTAAGATGTAGATGAGTTTCTTAATGGAAAACAGATTAGGAGAAATTACGTCTCCTACATCACTTGCTCACCAATGGATGCTCTGCAGTGAATGGGTGCCGTCAGAATGAGAGTCCAAACAACTGATAAAAACATCACAATAATCCACAAGTAATCACTCCAGTCCATCATGTCTTGTGAAGTGAAAAGCTGCATGTTTGTAAGAAACAAATAAAATATCTGCACTATACAGTACACACATGCTCGCAGGTCAAAGAGTCAATTCTCATGCGACATAACCTTATAGCTAAAGCTATACATAAATGTATTTATAACAGCAATGGAAAGGAATTAGGCTTTCTTGTTGCCTTATAAATCTGCTCTTTTGTCAGTGGATGATTTAATGAGTAAAATCTTTCTCTGTCTCTATCGTCCTCTTTTGTTGACTATATCTAATAAAGCACAAAAAGTCTCTCTCCATCCGTTCTGGATTTCAAGGGCACAGTCAAAAGGGCAGTCGTGTCTTTTATCCACACATAAAGCTTGTTTTTGTACAGAGCACCCTCTTCCCTCTGATGAAAGGAACAGTGCAGAACCCTTTCAGAATACAGAGTGCCACATAAACGCCGCCTTTCACTGAAGTACAGTTTCAGGGCTCGTTCAGAGCGCCGGGCCCACTGGAGTTCATTATATTACAGAGCTGCAGTTCAGTGAATGTTACACTCATAATCTGTGCGTCTTCCCCAAATTTTACAAGCGGTGTGACCACACATGTGGACTGCAAATGTTTGATCATGTGTAATTGCGTTACTGTAATGAATGAGTGTTTTGTTTTATGCAGCAGCTTGTGTGTGTGTGTGTGTGTGTGTGTGTGTGTGTGTGGGGGTGTGGGTGTGTGTGTGTGTGTGTGTGTGTGCGCGCGCGGGGAATTTATTTATCTGTACTTTCTGTATGTGTGTGGGTGTGTGTGTGTGTGTGTGTGTGTGTGTGCACGCGGAGGAGGAGGATTTCCCGCTTTTGTTTCTTGAGGAAGCTAACAGACTGTATGAGCTGTCACTCAAAGAGCTGAGCGGCAGAAATACTACAGCGTGTTTAGTTAGATATTGCATCAATGAGAATTCTTGTGAAAGAGAAGTGCATATAATTGTGAGTGTACGCTTGTACTTCAAATCTTATAAATATGTGTGTCTGTCTGTATGTATATAATTTAATATTGATGAAATAAAAGGCCACTTTAGTGTATATAAAGAGAGTATACTTTCATGACTTTCTTAACACACTTAAGTGCACTTTTAAGTACACTTAAGTTCACTTCTTGTAATAAAGCCAAATTATAAGCTTTGGTTTAAAGTACAATTTAAATCATGTTTTAATAATCTTTGGTTGTGCTTTAAAGAAGTACACTTGTTTGAATGTGTTGACTAACAACTAAGGTAGGCCTACTTGATTAACTGTATTGTTTTTCAATATTACATTTAAAGTTTTTTATTTTAAATGTACTAAATTGCAAATTCATCATTAAAAGTGTGTAATTATAAATATATTTAAATACATGACATACAAGTTTCAATAGAAATGACAATAAAGTATACTTTAGTTTACTTAAATTAGTTTACAATGCTTATTAGTATATTCAGCAGCAGTACACTTGAATCATAATTCAAAGACAATAAAAGTAATTATGAAATTACATAAAGATGTACTTAAGTCATACCTAGGTTTATGCAACTAATTGCAGTTAATATCAATTTAAACTACAATACCTTTTAATTTAATTGTAAATAACAAGCAATTAAGCGTCCAAAAACATTACATTCAGTTCACACTTAAGTATATTCTATGAAAGTATACTCTTTCTGTAATAAGTACTATTTTAAAAGCATCCTAATGTTAATTTCTTTTTCACAAGGGAAGTCTGATTCTTTTTAGCAAATTTATGTTTCCATAAAACAGTTTGAAACTGATTTATCAATTCAAGTAATCACTCTTCTTTTTATTAAAGGGATATCATACATATACCGTATGATAACGTTGAATTAAATATTTACCACTGCTTTTTAAACTGCATATTAGTATGCAAATCAGCATATTAGAATGATTTCTGAAGAATCATTTGACACTGAAGACTGGAGTTATGATGCTGAAAATGCTTTGATCACAGGAATAAATTGCATTTGAAAAGATATTAAAATAGAAAACAGGTATTTTAAATTGTAATAATATGTCACAATATTACTGTTTTTACTGTATTTCTGATCAAATGAATGCAGCCTTGTTAAGCATAAGAGGCGTCTTTCAAAAACATTAAAGCGGCAGTCTGTAAGTTTTGCCTCTTTGTCGCCATCTCTGTTTGAAAACCTGGAATTGCAGCTGTCTGCGGAATTATCTTCCTTGCGTGGGTTGTGCTCCGGCGCGGCTCCGGCGCGGCTCCAGCGCGGCTCCAGCGCGGCTCCAGCGCGGATGAATCTAATGTTTTGAGGTGAATGTGTGGCAGTCAGTCACCGCACCTGTGTGTGGATATTTACTGTACTTCTAGCCTACATCTTGGAATATGACCCAAATAAGAATTTTCACCGTATATTGCCATCTGAACAAGTAAGTAACAAGTCTGCCACGTTTGTTCTGACCAACTGAGGAAAAAAGCATTAACATAAATCTCGCTACCAATGGTGATTTAATCTAAAGATCGGTTAGCTCATATCACATCAAACCGTTCACATTATTATTATTGTTATACTTTATTTTCAAATGATTAATGTTAACAACATCAGCATTGGTGACTATGAGTATAGTGTGTATTAGAGTGTAGATTTCAATTTCTGCACAGTCTAATCTAATTGTCATA
>NW_015505739.1:318053-334557 GCF_001515645.1 Sinocyclocheilus grahami
CTGGTTATGTACTTGCTCAAATATTGATTTCGGATCATTTTTAACCAAAAAAAGTTACGTACTGCAGCTTTAAAAAACAATATATACAATTAGGCTTTGCATATACTGCACACTGAGCCAAACTGACTGTTGTTTCTGCTAGTTTAATTTAAAAAAACATGGCATTAGCTACAGTACCAGTGTAATCAAAGAAACAAATAATAAATTCTTCTAAAAGATCCCAGTATTAACTTATGTTTAACAGTAGTAACAATAACTCAGGAAATCTGACAGAAACTACGTGATCAATTTGAAGGGTGTACAGCAACGAGTTCAAACTAATTGTCACATAATCAAACACACTAATAAGCAGCGTAGCAGATCTATACCGCCAAGACCAAATACATTAACATTGTCATGTACATTACCATGCCAATCACTCCGAGAGTTGTCATGACAGAAATATAGTTCATTATATCTTTAACTGTAGTGTTTTTCAATATTACATATTTGATTTATTTAATATATATATATATATATAATGTTTTTTATAAAATTGGAAATATAATTTCTTGCCCCTTGAAGTACATTTTGAAATATATTTTGACTTCTGATGGTTAAAATGAAATGTATTTTCACTTTGAAAAAATGTCATATTTTTCATTAATATATGTATATAATACATAAACATGTTTATGTTTATATTTATTTAATTCATTCATTTATATGTAGATTGACAATACCACAAAAAACATGTATTTTCTGGATGAAAAATATTTCGAATAGAACCTAAGAGTATGGCTTTATGAAAATATTTTTCAAAGTGAAAATATATTTAGTTTAAACCTTCAACTGTCTAAATATATTTAGATCAACAAACCCAAAAACACATATGAGGAAATAGAAGTAACTAAAGTTGATCAAAAATAGCAAAATATTTTAGGCCATTTTTTGTATATTTTGAAGAATATAATATGGGTCATAAATTTACCTTTACCTTGCTAAGTTTTGTTTTTTGAGGGTTTGTCAATGTCAAGCAACCTTAGTAGCTGTCTAATTTGTCTGACTTCTATTAAATGACAGATTAATTTTCACCAAAATCTTCTTCGATGTTAAAAAGCATTTCATTCTTTTGCTTACTATGGTTAGTTGTTTTGTATTATTTGCATCTAGCATTAGTTTTTTCCATGCAATCTGCAACTCTTGTGCAACAGACCTGCGAGTCACCGGTTGAAAACGACTGTTTTGGGTAGATCGCTGCACAACAGTCTATTTGAAGGTTTACACGGCTTACTCATATCAACAGTGGTGCATGTTAAAACCATGCTTAATTATTCCGTGTTTATTTTGTCTGCACTGTGATTCACAAATTCCAGCTGTTGCAGGTTTCCCATTGGAAACACAATAACAATCGCTCGCGAACAATCTCAGACACTGTAATGAGGGTTATTGATGGCCGGTCATCTGTGACAATACATCCTTTATTAGGCACAAAGACGCTGCTTTACTGTACGTTAAATAACAAGCACGTCGGAAACTCTGACGCATAATCAAGTACTCCGCAATTATCATTAGCTCGCACTAAGTCATATATTAAACACAGGGGTCAAATTCTTGGCCGAGGCTCTTCTTCGGCATAGTGCTGACATTCATGAAAAGCCGGCCATCTACGTCGCCTCCTTATAGAGCACATAACTCATGCTAATTGTGTAAAATGAAGGAAATGAGGAGTTATTAAGTGACAACCCCCCGCCGCTAAATCAGCTCCCTTTCTCAGCGCTTAACCACTTAAGGCAATTAAGCAGTGGGTGGAATTGGTGCTGGTTGTTAAAGCTGAGCGGTGTAGTTTAAGTGGGCAGGACACCCCGGGCTGCGTGTGTTTAATTGGCTTGACTCATCAGCATGCTGTGAGGGGCCGCTGGAGCTCACTCACAACACTATAGGACTACAGTTCCCAGCATGCCTCAGGGCAACGCCGCCCTCTATGGACCATAAAAATCAGTGTAGCAGAAATTTCATCTGCTCTACTAGATTATATGTAAGACACGGCAGAAGTTATGTTGATTACTTGGGTTTATTCTGTGTTTTGTATTCCTTTTGGGCCTTGACAAAGCAAATTAAGTTACAAAAAGAAAAAATATATATATATGTGGACAGATTTATACAACATACACTCTTGCAAGACTACATTTTGAACATATACTTGCTTAAAAGAAAATAATTTTTAACTTATTATAATTTATAATTTAACTTTATTCAGCAAGGAGGCATTAAAGTGAGAGTAAAGACTACGGTTACTAAAACAGTTTTAAAAAAATTTAAATAAAATGTTCTTTTGAGCTTTCTACTCATCAGAGAATCCTGAAAAATTATTTATGGTTTTTAAAAAAAATGTAAGTTACATATTATATTACTTCTTGAGCATTAAATCAGCATATTAGAATGATTTCTGAAGGATCATGTGACACTGAAGACTTGAGTAATGATGCTGAAAAGCTTTGCATCACAGGAATATATATATATATATATATAAGTAAACAGACCACACACACACACTTACATACCTACATATATACTGCACATACATACACACATATATATATATATCTCTTACAGACCCCAAAACTTTTTAACAGTTTTAGAAAAAAAAAGCATGAATTATAGCCTATGAATTATTTATTTAAAATATATACATTTACCGGTATATATAAAACTAATTAACAAAAAGAATCATAAAATAATGATTTAATTGTAAAATAATAAGATTATTAGTACTATTTAATGAGGTTTTCTTTTCAAGAACTCTTTTTTCTTAATTATGATATCAGGATAGACATTTTGAGGTATGTATGTATGACTGCATCAACTGTATATTTAATGCTGTTTTTATTATTCATAGATCCAGGCAAACCTAATGTCTGATAAGGAAAGGAGCTTTAAAATAATAGAGATTATCAGGTTAGATTGGATTCTGTTTGACTATGTTTCCTGGTAATTTGATACCGGCTCTCTACAGGGATTGTTTTCATTCATACTGATGTTTCTAGTGATTATGACACACAATATAAGCCTCACGTGTTGCTGCAAACACAACACATAGATAGTCACCAAAAATAGTTCACAGTGCTCTTTTCAAAACAACACATACAGAGATAAGGCACTATCAATAATCTTCTTATGAAATCTCATCTGTGAGATGGCCATTCAAAGTTGATACATCAGGCCAAATTGGATGTGAATGACACTGTATGCCATTTTATGATGCCTTTCTGAAACGAGCAGCATGAACATTCTTCAGAACGTTTACTTCTGTGTTTTACATATGAGAGAAAGTCATTTCGCTTTTATTTTTCGGTGAACTATTATTGAGTGCTATGAGTGTGTTTAAATGTTTCCTATGGCTCAGCTCGGTCGTGGGCAAGACAAAGGTCTAGACTTACACACACGAGCTCCAGCAAACACAATTAAATCACAGATAAAGGAAATAGGTTGTGCAGGCATGACCGCAGTTCAGAGAATGAAGCCTCTTCATGAAGTGCCCCGCGGACAGCCTGACATTGTGCTGTGAGCTGCTGAGCGCACCATAAACATGAGAACTGCTCTCGCTCTTATGAGCTCATAATCAAATCAGTCTCATTGATAAGAGCTGTGGACAAACCGCTCAGTGTGGACGCAGAACAAAGGCGCTGTAGCTGCTCTTCTCCGCTGGCATGACAATGGGCCCAATTTAATCAAACCACCATTAAAACCAATGCACAACATGCCAAGCAAAATATGATTTTCCCACAGGTTTTCTTGCTTATGTGACGTTTGGGATATATTAGCTTAATCAAATGTAGTGGCATTTACAAAGCAGCCCAAGAGTTTGGAGATTGCTGGAGTCTAGACATTTGTCATTTGGCATTGTTAGTTTGACTAGATCATTGAAGCTCATTTGAAGCTTATATATTTAATGATTGTGAACTCGTGAGCTCTGTTTAAGTCTGGGGAAGTCGTGGCCTAATGGTTAGAGAGTCGGACTCGTAACCCAAAAGGTTGCGGGTTCGAGTCTCGTACCGGTGGAGATTGTAGGTGGGGGGGAGTGAATGTACAGCGCTCTCTTCCACCTTCAATATCACGACTGAGGTGCCCTTGAGCAAGGCACCGAACCCCCAACTGCTCCCCGGGCGCCGCAGCATAAATGGCTGCCCACTGCTCCGGGTGTGTGTTCACGGAGTGTGTGTGTTCACTGCTGTGTGTGTGCACTTTGGATGGGTTAAATGCAGAGCACTAATTCCAAGTATGGGTCACCATACTTGGCCACATGTCACATGTCGCTTCACTTAAGTAATGAAACTACGTTTAGGGCAAAGGAACAGTATATTCTTTTAACAGCTAGTCACCAACTAGTTCCAAATCTACATAAAGGTTAAAGATGAATAAGACTGTCCACAAAGGACAAAAAAAAGTTCCTCACAAAAGAGAAGTGGGCTTAATTGTATTACTATTGCAGATACTATAATGATACTGAAATAAAAGGCCACTTAAGTGTACTAGGAGAGACACTTTTATGACTATTTCTTATCACACTTATGTTTTTATAATCTTTTGTCATGCTTTAAATAAGTACACTTATAGCCAATAGAAGCAATTACGAAATTACATATAAAGATGTACTTAAGTTTTACTTAAGTGCGTCAAAAACAACAAGTTCAACTAATTGCATTTAATATACAATTTGCCTTTAAACTATAATACATTTTTATTTAATCGTAAATAACATGCAATTTAATGTCTGAAAACATTGCATTCAGTTCACACTTAAGTATATTCTTTAAAGTATAAGTCTAAAAATGTAATGGGGTGTAACAATTAAGCAAAAAGTAATAACATATTACACCTTGAATTTGTTCATATTTTCAAAAATGTTTTCAAACATATTTTTATAGTGTAAAAAAAAATATTTATTACCAATATCATAAATTATTAATTCATAAATATTATTAAATTTGGGGGGAAAGTTGCACCGCATTACATTTTTTTCAGCCTGGACTAACTATCTGGTTTTTAAGAGACATGTTGACATTGAAACACAGTCCTGGTGGTCTGCAGGTTTGTTTGGGGGGTTTTTCCCCTAAAAATAACAATTAAAAAGTTATGCTAAACTACTAGGTTTTCAAATCAATTTTACTTCAGAAATTAAAAAAATAATGCTAATCACAGAAGAGGTCTATTCAAGCCATTATAATGTATGTATGTGTTTCATTTTAATGTATTTTTATAATTAACAAATAAGAGCAAAAAAAAATAACCTTCACATGATTGACCCATGACTTGCTTTCTTCTGAGGAGCACAAATGGAGATATTTTGAAGAATGTTGATGCTGCTTTTTTTCCATATGAAAACGTTAAACAATAATACATGTATGGAACTGTTTTCTAACCTTTTCATTACATGCTTTTGTTGTATTAAAAACTTGTCTGATGTTGTGTTGCTTTGTCAATTATTTCATTTTTAGTTGGATTTAGTTGGATGAAACGCATTCACTTATCTAGCAAGCATCTGGTCCCATAACAAGTCTGTGAAAGATCTTCAAACAATAATGCTACTACAACAAACAAGTAAACATGAGGACAGCGATAGCAGTTGAGTGTTGAACTTTAAGGTCTCTGAAAGTTATAAAGGGGGCGTTCTCACTCAGATATGGCCAATGGGCCAAGATCACCCATAGGCCCTTCTGCTCACATTACAGTGCCACTTTCAATTGTGTTCAGTGTGAGAGAGGTCAGGCCTCTCCTATAACACACACACACACACTCATACAGCACCCCAGGACCTGGGGGCATCCATCATTACTAGGGTGGTGAAAGTAGACACTCTAAAATACTGCAACGTGTTTGGTCTAGGGTAACCCAACACTGGCAGAGAGCGAGTGTGAGACTCTCTAATTTTATGAGCGCTCACACGCACATTCACACACTTCTCTTGCCCCCTTCCCAGGCCTGAAGCGCTACTAAAATCAGCCACGAGCGCAAAGAATTCCCTGATAAACACAAGCCTGGCAAGTCCTTCTGGATTGATTACATAATGGCTTTTTGACTGTTTATATTTCTGCCCAGCCTAAAAAAAGGATGCTGTTATTGATAAGATGTTATTAATACTAAGCAATAAACAAAAAAAATCTAATCAACTTCACTGTCACATCTTTTAACAACTATAAATGCTTCTATTTTGCTTTCTGTTTTGATATTGTTCATAAATAATTTTTTCATTACATGTTATATTATCAACATAATTTGTGCGATATTGAATTGAAAAAAAAAAAAATGAATCGTGTTCTCCGGCATGATTTAAGATTATCCAAAGAGCATCTTGTGCTTCAATAGAAGCTGGGGAATCTGACCGTCTGTACAAAGAGTCACGTGATCAATTATTTGATTAGACAGCAGAAATAGTGCAGAATATTAAATATTTCATCTTCATTTTAAGTGATAACCAGAGTGCAATTTATTTCTGATGGTGTGACCCCTAATAGACATCAAAACAAAGGGTGGGTGGTCCTTAAAAAGGTTGAGGTTGATAAGATATATATTTTGAAATGTTTTTGAAAAAATAAGTCTCGTAAGCTCATCAACTGCTCACCGAGGCTGCAGTTATTTAAACAAAAATACAGTAAAAACAGCAAAATTGTGAAATATTATTTTCATTCAACGTAGCTATTTTCTATTTGACTATATTTCAAAATGTAATTTATTCCTGTGATGCAAAGCTGAATTTTCAGCATCATTACTCCAGTCTTCAGTGTCACATGATCTTCAGAAATCATTCTAATATGCTGATTTGCTGCTCAGGAAACATTCCTGATTACTTTCAATGTTGAAAACAGTTTTGCTGCTTTTTTTGGAATAGCATTTATTTGAAATAGAAATCTTTTGTAACATTATAAATGTCTTAACTGTCACTTTTGATCAATTTAAAGCATCCTTGCTGAATAACACTACTAATTTCTTTAAAAAAAAAGACATTCTTACTGACCCCAAACTTTTGAACGGTAGTATATAAATACTTGGCGGTCTTAATTTTCCGTAATGCATTCCCACAGCTGTAATTTTAATAATGCATTCATTCGACTGTTTTTTAATATATGTTAAGCTTAAAAATATCTGCTAAAATTACTCAAACGACTTTCTTCAAACTAATAACACTGAAACGTAATAACCACAAAAATCTGATTAAAAATCAGACACACACAGACCTCTGCAAGTTCCAAAGGTTATAAAAGCATGTCCCAAAAAACTGGAAATATTTCAAATGGGGCTTTTGATTGCAGACTTTTGGACTCATTAAGACACACGGGGAAGACGTGGCCTAATGGTTAGAGAGTCGGACTCATAGGGTTCGAGTCTCGTACCGGCAGGTGGGGGTGGGGGGAGTGAATGTACAGCGCTCTCTCCCACCTTCAATACCACGACTGAGGTGCCCTTGAGCAAGGCACCGAACCCCAACTGCTCCCCGGGTGCCGCAGCATAAATGGCTGCCCACTGCTCCGGGTGTGTGTTCACTGCTGTGTGTGTGCACTTTGGATGGGTAAATGCAGAGCACTAATTCCGAGTATGGGTCACCATACTTGGCCACATGTCACGTCACTCACTCACGTGAGGTTTGATTCTCAGGAGACTCTGCACTGCCTTCTAGGAGAAACAACTGAGACTGTAGAGATTTCTTCTGTGATTTTCTTTCCAGTGGAAATAACAGTAATGCTCAGAGACTCATGCGGACTTCCTGTTCCTTCTAACTGTGCCTTAAGAAGTGACGGGCCGCTCTGCACTGCATCTGACTCCTTCAGGACACTGGAGTTATTCAAAGAGCGGGGATGAGCCCTGACAATGCCATATTATCAGCTGGAATCTCTAGGTCTGCAAAAGGAAAATACTCCTTCTCAGTGTCACACTGAAGAGAGATCCCTAAACCTGACACTGAGGAGAGCCATTTAAGAGCACTGAACACTGCCAGCTATTCATGCGCGCCTGTGAAGAGAATGGCCACTCTTCTGTCCTCGCCTTGTTTAAAACACAGAGAAGGAAACTCATGAGGGTCCGAGAGACAAGGCAGCGCAGAAACTCGAGCAGCCAGCTGACTCACACATGAATAGAGGCAGCACAATGATAAAGTAATCACCCTCACAATCCCTCGGTTTATCAGCAGCGCGCTCCTCCGCTAGCCTAAACAGATAATGAAATGAAGTATCGCCGGCCTGGCTAACTAATGGAAGACGGGCGCTGACTGAGAGACGATACACGCATCTGTACTGTTGATCGGCAACACTTGATCTGAAAAACATCGTTCAGATATGCACTTATGTCATTCGAAAAATGTACAAATCTAATTGAGTCGTCTGGGGAATCTTAAGAGAGTTATTGCTGGTGGAATTTGAAATGCATCTCATTGGTTAAAAGTAACAACCTGGATGTCTGACATTAAATAAGCGGCAGGAATGTCAGCTAATACAATTAATGTGGCAATATGAGATCCATATTCATAGATAACAGATTTTGTTAAAGGGATAGTTCACTCAGAAGAAAAACTTGTCATCATTTACTCACCATCATGTCATTCATATAGTCTAAAATGAAAGGAACAAAAAAAAAAGGTGGACTCGGGTGCTCGCTTATTTAAGATTATACAATAAATATGCTGTAAGGGAAGTTATTAGGCACAACAAAGAGCTGAAGTTTATTTTATAACTTTATGTTCAATTAATTTTTCCAGAGATTAAAAAACACGATACCTGAAGTTAATTTGTATCAGAAATAAAAAAAGGATTACATGCTTAGAAAAAATAACTTTATATTCACAATATAGAAGAACCTGAAGTGTTTTATTACTTTAAGAATGGTTGCTACTTAAAAATAAAAAAAATAGTAATAAAATATTATTACATCAAAAAAAAACATTTTAAAAATATATATCTTTTAAAACTCAATTTAAATGTTATTATTTATTATTATTTAAAAACAACAGGATTTTTCCTGGGTTGAATTAAAGCTGAATTGACTACACCACAAAAATGAATTTCCACTTTTTTATGTTCTTAAAAAAAATGATAATAAAATAAAAATCAGTTTTCACTGTTTCAATATTATAGCCAAAAGAAATAAGCAATATGCATGTTTACAGGATTTTAGTGTAAAGATAAACTTTTTCTGTGTCAAGATGCCTCTAATATTACAACTTTCCATGACAACATGCCAATAATTTGACATGCCACGAAACTCTAAAATGACCAGAATGTCGAGAACATCTTATAATGTACATACGTTTTATCAGAAGAGTAAATGTAATTGTTTTCATAAGAATATAAGCTTGACTTCTCTGCTTGTAAATTCCCTAAAAATGGCTCCATTTACTTTGATTGTAACTGCCTTGTCTTTTAAGAAACGAGGGTTGAACCTATTTTTGTTGTTTTGTTCAATTCTAATTGTAAAGTAAGAGCTTTATGTTTACGAAGGCCAAAAGTAGCCATTATGAACAGAGTAGTATGTGAGCCATGAAAAAAAATGGATATCTATAATGTTTGTATGCATGAACATAAGTAATAATGGAAAACTTTAACAATATGTATCATAAATTCAATCTCTCTGTCACTTTCTTGATTAGTGGAGAAGAGGAGAGAAATATCCTCAAGCAAACAGACACTCTTTTAAAAAGCTCTGTTCAAATTTAAAAAAAAGAAAAAAGGACACGATTGGTAAGAAACCAGTTACAATTTGAAAGTTAAACTCTGGAGACATTTTAAGAATGCAAATGTTGAGCTCCAGAAAATCAATGCTGAGGCAGCTTTTAGACTAGAATTTAGACAGTTACAGATTTAAAAACGAAAAGAGCAGGTAAAAAAGAACCCTAAACTCTAACACAGAGAACCATTTCAACATAAACGTGTTCTTCAGGATGATAAGGTTCTAAATACAACTATTACTACGTGTAAAAAAAAAATTGTTTTTAGAGTGTATAAATATTCCTTTAAAGGAGACATATTATGCCCCTTTTTACAATATGTAATATAAGTCTCTGGTGTCCCCAGAATGTGTCTGTGAAGTTTCAGCTCAAAATACTCCACAGATCATTTATTATATCATTTTGAAAATGCCTATTTGGAGTGGAAGCAGAAACAAGCTGTTTTTCGTGCTTGTCACTTTAAATGCAAATGAGCTGCTGCTCCCCGCCCCCTTTTCCAGAATAGCGCTGAACCATTAGAGCTCGGACCTGCTAAAAACATCTGTTTTGGTTCTGATTATGACGTGATGTGACATGTGGCCAAGTATGGTGACCCATACTTGGAATTAGTGCTCTGCATTTATCCCATCCAAAGTGCACACACACACACAGCAGTGAACACACACCCGGAGCAGTGGGCAGCCATTTATGCTGCGGCACCCGGGGAGCAGTTGGGGGTTCGGTGCCTTGCTCAAGGGCACCTCAGTCGTGGTATTGAAGGTGGAAGAGAGTGCTGTACATTCACTCCCCCCACCTACAATCCCTGCTGGTACGAGACTCGAACCCGCAACCTTTGGGTTACGAGTCCGACTCTCTAACCATTAGGCCACGACTTCCCCATCATGTTTATCGCGCTGAAATCATGCGTTTTAAACCATATGAGTTCAAACTTCTGATATACGGTTTTCTGAGTGCACACATCCGAAGCACACGGACAGAAAGCGGCTGTCACAGCATGTGAGTACTAAACTAAGTTCTCATTCACACACAAGTTTACGTTAAAAACACACATGAGTTACAAAAAAGTCGGTTATGTCTGTGAAGGTACACAGCTGGGAAATAAATTGCATGTTTATTTTAGATCTGTTTGGCAGCAGCAATAAATCAATAAATCCACTGCTCTAGTCTCCTCTGAGGCTGGGACTCTAAATAGTGTTCTGCAGCCAAAGACAGAACAGTTAGCATGTTTTGCTCAAACCTTCACCATGGCATTAGAGCTGGTACACCGTTGTCGCTTGCGAAATCAAATGACGGCGCTGTGGGTGGAAACTTACAGATTAAGGGGCGGTAATATTATAATGAGATCCCTTTGCCACGTCACCAAGGGAGTGAAATCAGACCGCTCGTTTTCTCAGACACTTTCAGAAAAAGGCTTACCAAAACAAAGTTACTGGGTTAATATTTTACACGTTTCCTTGGTTGGTAGATGCACTGGGGACCTGATTAAAGCACTTAAAACCTGGAAAAGTCAGATTTTCATGATATGTCCCCTTTAAGCAATTGTATTTAGCTCTGCAAGAACACTATATTGATCAATCAGCATTGAGGATCGAAACAATATGTTTTAGAACTGGAAATAAAGACCTGATTTTTCTCACACCATATGCTACTATAAACATAACACTTAGAACTGCTAAATTATGAAATGTTTCTGAGGTCATGTCAGCCGTTTACTCGCTGACCTAACAGCACATAGTTTAATTTTAGGAGAGTTTCATTGATTTTTCTATACAAAAATGTGTTATTTAAATTGTCCTTTATGTGTGGGGCTGCTCTTCTAGGATGAACTTCTGATAATGTAACATGTATCTACGTTTGTAATTACTGTAGTGGATTTTTTGGTCACACTTTATTTTACAGTGTCCTTGATACAAGTGTAACTGTACATTTAAGTACTGAGTACTATTAATTAACAACATGTGCTTACTATAGGATTAGGGCTTTTTAGAGTTAGTTGCAAGCAGTTATGCATTATTTACTGTTATTATACTACAGTAAGTGCACATAACATGACAGTTTTCTCTATGTAAACAGTCCGTTTCTAGTATCCACACGTGTCATGCGAAAATGACCAGATTTACATTGTCATCACAGCAGTTAAAAATGAATATAATGTTGCTAAATATGGTTAGTAACCATTTTTTACCATTTTAAGTTTTATGTTAACACATATAATGTATATGTTTTATGGTTATACTTTTGAAACTGTGTGAATTTTAAAGTTTTTTCCAACACCAAGTCTTGCCCCAAACAGGCTTTCATTGTAAATTAGACTGCCTAGTAGCGACCATGGTGGTGTAGTTCGTTTATAGCCTAAGTTTAGCTTTTAAGTTCTTGCGCTTTTATTTAGGCATCAAAATTCATAAAAGTTATATTATTTTGTGAAGATTATCTTGGCTTTTTGTACAGGGAACGTCTGATGGACGACATAGGGGGTTCACTTGGGAGTCCCAATCCTCTCCGACTTTAAGAGAAAACACCAATGAAATTTGTCTAGTAGATTTTGCATACCTGAGCCCTTTCCCGTGCATACGGGTATAAATAGGCAACAGGTGCATCCTCTCTTCTTGTTTTATGCTGAGGAGCCGAGAACTTGTCCCTGGCAACCAGCGAACCAGGGATTCGAGGTTGTGGCATGGGGACATAACGTTTCCGTCCCCTCCATCATGGAACGAGGGTTACGTACGTAACTGAGACATTCCCTATCTGTCGGTCACTACGAGTTATATCGTGATGACATAGGGGGTCCATAGAAAGCGCCACAACCTGAACCCCGTCACAACCCTGTAGCGCTGCAAATGTTGAAAAGCAGCCGCATGTTAGACAAATGCTACGCAAAGGTCGTAACCTCCCCAATGCCCCAGCGCAAATTTGCTGACCTTGGCACCTGCAGGGAGATAGCCAAGCTGCTGTTCCTATGACAGAAATGTTTTCTTAAGAGAAGGGATTTCGACCTTTATGAAAGATGCTTCAACGCCTTTCCTGTTTGTGGTTTACACACAAACCGCCGACCGGGGAACTTACTGGAGGAGGAAAAGGCACTCACATCTTCAGGTGAGGGGGAATGGCGCAGCAAGCGTGACCCCGGCCGGCTCTTCCCGCCACTTACCTGTTACACAACATACGGGAAGAAACCGGCTCAACACGGAGACTGTAAAAACTCACGAAGCTGTTCGGTGTAACCCAGCCCTACAGATGTCTACCAAAGAGGTGTCTGGGATTGGTAGGCCAAGGCGATGGCATCCACTATCCACTGGGCCAACCTCTGCTTGGAGAGAACCTTCCCTTTCTGCTGACCTCCATAGCAGACAAAGAGCAGCTCAGAGCTTCTGAAGCTCCGGGTGCGGTCCATGTATATGCGCTACGCTCTTACGGGACACAGCAACGCCACGGCTGGATCTGCCTCCTCCAAGGGCAGTGCTTGCAGGTTCACCACCTGATCACGAAAGGGCGTGGTGGGAACCTTGGGCACGTATCCAGGCTGGGGTCTCAAGACAACGTGAGAGTAGGCCGGCCCGAACACAAGGTACTCTTCGCTCACCGAAAATGCTTGGAGGTCCCCAACCCTCTTGATGGTCAGGCGGTCAAGAGCGCTGTCTTAGCAGACAGGAACTTAAGCTCAACTGAGTCCAGCGGCTCAAAGGGATCCCTCTTAAGGCCAGCCGGGACAGTAGAGAGGACTCCCAGGATGGCACCAGTGGTGGCCTAGGAGGATTTAACCTTCTGGCACCCCTCAGGAACCTGACGCTGAGATCATACTTTCCCAGGGACCGGCCGTCCACTGCATCGTGATGTCCTGTGATAGGCTTGCCTCGTCGAGGGAGCTCTAGCCTGAGTGATCGTGTTTCGATCACTTAAGTCTGCCACGTCCCGTCCAGGAGCCACACGTGGAGGTCCCAGAGATCTGGACGCAGGTGCCATATGGTGCCGAGCCCCTGAGAAAGGAGGTCCTTCCTCTAAGGGATGCGCCAGAGAGGGGCTGTCGCGAGGACCATGAGTTCCGAAAACCAGGTTCGTGTGGGCCAGTACGGCACAACCAGCAAGACCTCTTCCTCGTCCTCCCTGACCTTGCTCAGTGTCTGTGCGAGAAGGCTCACTGGGGGAAACGCATACTTGCGTAGAGCCCGAGGCCAGTTGTCTGCCAGTGCGTCCGTGCCTCGTGCATCGGTCAGGGAGTAATACAGCTGGCAGTGGGAGGACTCGCGGGTAGCAAACAGGTCTACCTGGGCTTCCCCAAATCTACTCCAGATCAGCCAGACTGTCTTGGGATGGAGTCGCCATTCCCCGAGGAATGCGAGTTGTCGTGAGAGTACGTTGGATGCACAATTGAGCTCCCCCGGAATGTGGATGGCGTGCAGCGGCTTGAGCCACGTCTGACTCCAGAGGAGGAGATGACGGGCGAGCTGTGACATGCGACGTGAACATAGACATCCCTGCCGGTTGATGTACGACACGGCCGCAGTGTTGTCCATGCGAACCAACACGTGCTTGTCCTGTAGCAGTAGCCGGAACTGCCGTAAGGTAAGATGCACTGCCAACAGCTCTAGACAGTTGATGTGCCAAAGCAGTCGAGGCCCCCGTCCAGAGCCCCAAGGCTGCAAAACAAACACATATTAATAAAAGAAGGACTCTTCATATTTAATGGTATTTAATTATTTGTATATTTCATTCAATATGTTACACTTTCTAGAAAACTTTTGTTTTATAAAAGTTGTTATAATCACTGATCTATAATAGAGAATATATTATAGATCAGAAGTTAACCCACACTTTGACTGTGTTTACGTTGCATACACCGTTATGACCAGAGAGTTTCGCCATTGTTTCGGGCGCTTCGAAAGAGTGAATCATTTTGTGAAGCAATTGGTTCAAATGATTCGGACTTCCGAAGCTTCGTCACTATTCAATTCAGCTTGAGATGATGATATGATGATTGTTTTGTTTGGTAGCGTTGAATGATGCTGCAATGAACTGTAGGTCGGTTATAACAGTTTTTCTTTTGTAAAACCATAACAATAGCTGTACAGAGGAAGACTGCAATACACACTTAACAAACAACTTGTATTATTTTATATTTGCACATAAACCTGGTCACTTTCCTCCACTTCCATTTCAAACATCCATAAGGTGACATGAACTATCCATGTTTCAGTAATAATAAAGATGCCAAACATTTTGAATCATTGATATTTTATTATGTTTCTCCTCAGAAGGCCAGTCTGGTAGCTGAGCCCATCTACAGGAATTAGTGTTTTTCCTAACATCTCTTCTCGCACACATCTACCCACAGCACATACACTCCTTGGTAATCTATCACAAACTAGTTAATGTAATGCGTATGACCACCCTGTGTGACAATTACACATGATTATGGTGATCCACTCACATGAACATCTAGTGTGTTTTTTTTAAGTTACAGTTAGTGTGGCATGGACATCACAATTAGTTTGGCATGGCATCAGGGGAACTAGGAAAGCAGGATTTGAGCAGGCAGGAACCTGTGCACTTTAGACTGTCTCTATCTCTCCAGGCAGATCAGCAAGCACTAGTGACGTTCACAACGACAACTGCAAAACACCCACAAGTTACAGGCAATATCAGACAATAGAAGTCACAGGTCAGATGTGTGAACGATATGCTGACATTTCTCTGTTTACTTGCTCTGTTTCACTGGTAGAATTTGATCTCGGCTTCCACGCAGTCGAAGAACAGATCCTGGCCCTGTATCTGCCCCTTAAGCATGACCTCGATCTCCTCAAGACTCCAGGTATCTCATAGTCTCCTGTAGAGAGACTCCAGCTCCTGACACACACACAGGGTTGTTAAAGGAATATTGCAGATTCAGCGTAAGTTAAGCCCAGTGAGAGCAGTTGTAACATAATATTTGATGACTACACAAATAATTTCCAATTGTTCCTCCTTTTCAGCAAAAATATGGGTTACTGCCAGGCACTTACTGTTACGGGGCTGACGAGACATGAGACGTGCGGATCCAAGTGCAAAGCTTTATTATCAGACATGGTTAGAGACAGGCAGGGGTCAGATAGTGGCAACAGATATATAGAGGGCAAGACATAACAATATTCCTAGGGCTAGCGTGGGTCTACGAACGGCGAACAGAATTAACAGGGAAAGACTAGAGGGATAACTCCAAGTATAAGGCAAAGGCCCAGGCAGGGACAAACAGTATCTGAATAGGGCAAGACGAGAGGGGGAATACGAGGTGCACAGGCAAAGATCAGGATACGAGAAGACAGACAAGGCAAGACTAAGGTAAGGCTATGAAAACTAACGGGCTCCGTAGAGTTGCTATCGCTAGGACTATCTCTGGACCTTACACAGTTGAGAGGAAGCTAAGTGACACCAACTATGTCATCTGTACTCCCGATCGGAAGAAGAAAAGCAGGTTATGTCATGTGAACATGTTAAAGGTTTATGTTGCACGGAATGTGAATAAAACGAGTTCTGTTAAACCAGTGCCTGTGACTACTATAGTTTTGCCTCCAGTGTATTGCCCTGAGGAGGATGGATTAATGGAAAAAGATGTTCCAACTTCTTGTGGCCGCATGCAGAATTCTGCCATTGTGGCTAACTTGAAGACCTGTCTTTCCCATTTGTCTGCAAGTGAGTTTGAAGCCATCAGTAGTTTGATTGGGAAATATTCCAGCCTTTATGCCGATGTGCCGTCCCAAACTACTGTACTATGTCATGATATTGATGTAGGTGACAGTCCACCAATTAAGCAGCATCCTTACCGAGTGAATCCAAAGA
>NW_015505739.1:337703-338494 GCF_001515645.1 Sinocyclocheilus grahami
TCCAGGCACTATACGATCCAGGTGGGCGGTGGAGCGGAGGCGGAACAGGGGGAGGGACGGAGAGCCAGGTCCACGTGGAAGTGGAAAGACCAGGGACTGAGGCAGAGTCGGTGGAGCAGGGAGCCAGGGTGGAGCCGGCAGTACAGGTGAAGCTGAGGACCACCACAGCAGAGCAGACAGGACCGAAGATCCCCATGGCGGAGCAGAAGACCACCAGAGCCAGACAGCAGATCACCACAGCGGAGCAGAAGACCACCAGAGCCAGACAGTAGACCACCACGGCAGAGCAGACGGAGCCGGGACCCATGGCAGAGACTGGGGCCTAGAGAAAACAGAGACAGACAACACAGGCAGTGCATTCCTGGTTTCAGGGACCAAGGCAGGAAACACAAGAAGCTCATCAAAGTTCTCTAGGGCAGTGACAGAGTTAAAGGGACAGACACGGAATGCATTGTTATTCTCTGGGCTCATGGCACCCAGGTTTAAGGGTTCAAAGAAGGGGTTTTGGGATGTGACAGATATGGCAGAGAGTTCAGAAACAGCTTCTTTGGCTGGGTTGAGACAGGGTAATAGTTCGCAAATGGTCTCTTTGGCCAGTTCAGGATGAGACAATAGTTCGTAAACGGCCTCCATAGCCGTGACAGGATGGACAGAGAGTTCACAGATGACCTCCTTGGCCGGAACAGAACAGGCTGAGAGTTCACAGACGGCCTCCTTGGCCGGAACGGAACAGGTAAAGAGTTCACAGACGGCCTCCATAACCGTGACAGGATGGACAGAGAGTTCACAGA
>NW_015505739.1:338504-340490 GCF_001515645.1 Sinocyclocheilus grahami
GGCAGAGAGTTCACAGACGGCCTCCATAGCCGTGACAGGGCAGGACGAGAATTCACAGATGGCCTCCATAGCCATGACAGGACGGGCAGAGAGTTCATAATAAGTGGGTACCACTGACACCTCTGGAGGTTCTGCAGCGGATGCCGCCACCTCTGGAGGTTATTCAGTAGGACCATCAGGAAATAGGGAGAGTTCATTAACAGTTCCCTCGACTATGACATGACAGGCTGCGAGTGCCTTGCTGGGCGCCACCACCGTACAAGGAGTTGAAGCGAGCGCCGCCGCCTCAGGAGGTTCTGCAGCACACGCCGCCACCTCTGGAGAAGCTGCAGCAGGCGCCATCGCCTCTGGGGAAACAGCAGCAAACTCCACTACCTTGGGAGGTTCTGCAGCATCAGCCGCCACCTCTGGAAACATCATAGTAGGCGCCGCTGTTTCAAGAGTCTCAATGGTGGTGTGTGCAGCCCATACACTCCATAAAGTGATCCCCATTATGGGAAGCGCTACAGACAGGGGAATAGGTTAAGGAACAGGAGGGCTAAAGTGAGTGGGTTTGGGAATACCGGCTGCACTTGCAGCCACCAATGGTGGGGCCTCCGCGCTGGATGCCAGTATGGGATTCCGATGAACAGTCCCTGAGGATCTGGGTGCCACAGACAGGAAGTGACAGGACTCTGAGTGAACAGACATATTGTGACGTGACTCTGGATGATCAGATGTGAAGTGACCTGATTCATGAAGATCAACTGTGACTTGATGTGACTCAGAAAGAGTAGATGTGACTTGACTTAACTCATGAGGATCAACTGTGACTTGACTTGACTTATGACGAAAGGATCAACTGTGACTTGACTTGACTTATGACGAATAGTCGTGACTTGACTTGCCTCATGAAGATCAACTGTGAGTTGACTCGACTCATGAAGATCTGCTGTGAGTTGACTCGACTCCGGAAGATCACCTGTGACTTGACTCGACTCCGGAAGATCACCTGTGACTTGACTCGACTCCGGAAGATCACCTGTGACTTGACTCGACTCAGGAAGATCAACTGTGACTTGACTCGACTCAGGAAGATCAACTGTGACTTGACTCGACTCAGGAAGATCAACTGTGACTTGACTCGACTCGGAAGATCAATCGTGACTAGACTTGACCCCTGAAGATCTGTTGTGACTTGACTTGATTCGTGAAGATCTGTTGTGACTTGACTTGACTCGACTCGTGACGGTCAACTGTGACTTGACTTGCTTCATGAAGATCAGCTGTGGTTAGACTTGACTCATGACGATCAACTGTGACTTGACTTGACTCAGGAAGATCAACTGTGACTTGACTTGACTCAGGAAGATCAACTGTGACTTGACTTGACTCAGGAAGATCAATTGTGACTTGACTTGACTCAGGAAGATCTGTTGGGATTTGACTTGACTCATGAAGATCTGTTGTGACTTGACTTGACTCATGAAGATCTGTTGTGACTTGACTTGACTCGTGACTAGTGATGCGCGGATGGCAGTTATATCCGCGGGCGCTGCGGATAATCCGTCGATCGGGTTGGCCGGGTAATAAAAAAATGCACTCTGATTATTTGCGGGTGGGTCGCGGGTGGATAAAATAAATCATTAATGATGCAAGTATTAACTACATTTTCTAAATTATGAACGTGTTTTAAATAGGCTACAGAAATTGAATAAACTGTAAATTAACATTAAAAGTTATTCAACAAAACATTATTTAGTCAAGAGCAGTAAGTTTTGTTGTTTGATTAACATTAATAAAAGACGGCACAGTTAGGCTGCGGTCACAAGACCTATTTCACGGATCCAATACTGATACTCATGCATTTTATTTTGCAACTGTTTACATTAACTTAAGACAAACCTGACAGTACTTTCTCAATTTGGTACTCTCAGTACGCACTTTGGATGTGACTGTGAGCGCACGCGCCTCTGGAGAGCGCGAGTACCGAATGGCTTAAAAAGA
>NW_015505739.1:340531-341651 GCF_001515645.1 Sinocyclocheilus grahami
ATTAATGATGCAAGTATTAACTACATTTTCTAAATTATGAACGTGTTTTAAATAGGCTACAGAAATTTAATAAACTGTAAATTAACATTAAAAGTTATTCAACAAAACATTATTTAGTCAAGTCTTTTGTTGTTTGATTAACATTAATAAAAGACGGCACAGCTTTATTAGGCTGCTGTCACAAGACTTATTTCACGGATCCAATACTGATACCCATGCGTTTTATTTTGCAACTGTTTACATTAACTTAAGACAAACCTGACAGTACTTTCTCAATTTGGTACTCTCAGTACGCACTTTGGATGTGACTGTGAGCGCACGCGCCTCTGGAGAACGCGAGTACCGAATGGCTTAAAAAGATGTGAAAATAATACATTTTTGTGATGATGCAACAATGACCGATTAGGCAATTGACAATTCTGTCAACTGTCCCGAAACGCGAGCTAAAGTCTTCTATCGCAGCGTGCAGCAGCTCTAGATGCGTCGATGTGAAGCAAAAGTCAAAGAGAGAAGATGCGGTTCAGCTGAATCACTGCTGTTTTCGTCTGATGGTTTGTGTGGATTTATTTACTCATACACGCTATATTGAATAAAGGTTTTGCAGTAATTTCCCTCATTTTAAAGTCGAAAGCTGCGGGAATGAGTAATGCGATGTATGCGCAATCCCGCAACGAAATTCAGGATCTGATTAAACATAATTCTATTATACAGAGAATTGTGAAATAGATTTTCATGACTTTTCAAAAACTTTGAGTTTATTTATTTTTACAAAACTTTCTAGGCCTGGAAATTGCTGTTCAATGACTTTTCCAGGTTTTTCATGACCGTACGAACCCTAATGTGATGATCGGGTGCGGGTCGGGTGCGGTTATCTAAATCAGACAAAAATACAGGTGCGGGCGGTTGGTGGGTGGATAATTTATTTGAAGCTGCGGATTCGGGTGACGTTTTAGCTCATCCGCGCATCACTACTCATGACGGTCTACTGTGACTTGACTTGCCTCATGAAGATCAGCTGTGGTTAGACTTGCCTCATGAAGATCAGCTGTGGTTAGACTTGCCTCATGAAGATCAGCTGTGGTTAGACTTGCCTCATGAAGATCAGCTGTGGTTAGACTTG
>NW_015505739.1:341688-342858 GCF_001515645.1 Sinocyclocheilus grahami
CCTCAGGAAGATCAACTGTGACTTGACTCAGGAAGATCAACTGTGACTTGACTCAGGAAGATCAACTGTGACTTGACTCAGGAAGATCAACTGTGACTTGACTCAGGAAGATCAGCTGTGACTCGACTTGGCTTATGACAATAAACTGTGACTTGACTTGGTTCATGAAGATAAGCTGTGACTTGACTTTGCCTCATGACGATCAACTCTGACTTGACTTGACTCAGGATTGACAGCGGTGACATAACAGGGCGCTGTTGTGTCCGCCATTTTGCGATCAGGCCCCGCTGTCGCCACCATTTTGTGAGCGTGCTCTAGTGCGGCCGCCATTACACGAGTGAGTGCGGGGTCGCGTTCCTCCGCGATACCCACAGTGAACGCCGAACCAACCATCAACAAAGCATAATCCATACACTGACTGAAAGATGAACGCGGACCCTCGTGAATGAGTTTGGACTTTAGCGGCAGAAAAGTATATCAAAACACAGTCCGGCAGATCTGAATAATGAACGATGGCTAAATATTCTTGAATATAGCCCTCCAGCGATCGTGTGCCCTGTCTAAGGGCTAACAATATTCTTGCTGTATCCATACCCGTCCAATGTCATCCGAGAAGCCACTGGATCCTTGTGTGGCCGAGTATTCTGTTACGGGGCTGACGAGACGTGAGACATGAGGATCCAAGTGCAAAGCTTTATTATCAGACATGGTTAGAGACAGGCAGGGGTCAGATAGTGGCAACAGGTTTATAGAGGGCAAGACATAACAATATTCCTAGGGCTAGCGTGGATCTACGAACGGTGAACAGAATTAACAGGGCGAGACTAGAGGGGTAACTCCAAGTATAAAGCAAAGGTCCAGGCAGGGGCAAACAGTATCTGAATAGAGCAAGACGAGAGGGGGAATACGAGGTGCACAGGCAAAGATCAGGATATGAGAAGACAGACAAGGCAAGACTAAGGTAAGTCTATGAAAACTAACGGGCTCTGTAGAGTTGCTATCGCTAGGTGAGTGATATACGCTATACAATACTCGGCAGCTTGACGGGGATCAGAGTGAGTGTTATATAGGGAAGGTGTGATTGATGACAGCTGTGTGCAATCAGTGCTGTGTGCAATCAACTGTGTGTGTGTAATCAGTGCAATGGATGATGGGAACTGCAGTCCGGGT